>NC_056447.1:26414703-26714703 GCF_018296145.1 Oncorhynchus tshawytscha | reverse complement strand
TGCATGGTGTCACTCTGACAGTACTACTACATGGTGTCTCTCTGACAGCACTACTACATGGTGTCTCTCTGACAGTGCTACTGCATGGTGTCACTCTGACAGTACTGCTACATGGTGTCACTCTGACAGTACTACTACATGGTGTCACTCTGACAGTACTACTGCATGGTGTCACTCTGACAGTACTACTGCATGGTGTCACTCTGACAGTACTACTGCATGGTGTCACTCTGACAGTACTACTGCATGGTGTCACTCTGACAGTACTACTACATGGTGTCTCTCTGACAGCACTACTACATGGTGTCTCTCTGACAGTGCTACTGCATGGTGTCACTCTGACAGTACTGCTACATGGTGTCACTCTGACAGTACTACTGCATGGTGTCACTCTGACAGTACTACTGCATGGTGTCACTCTGACAGTACTGCTACATGGTGTCACTCTGACAGTACTAGTGCATGGTGTCACTCTGACAGTACTAGTGCATGGTGTCACTCTGACAGTACTAGTGCATGGTGTCACTCTGACAGTACTACTACATGGTGTCACTCTGACAGTACTACTGCATGGTGTCACTCTGACAGTACTGCTACATGGTGTCACTCTGACAGTACTAGTGCATGGTGTCACTCTGACAGTACTAGTGCATGGTGTCACTCTGACAGTACTAGTGCATGGTGTCACTCTGACAGTACTACTACATGGTGTCACTCTGACAGTACTACTACATGGTGTCACTCTGACAGTACTGCTACATGGTGTCACTCTGACAGTACTAGTGCATGGTGTCACTCTGACAGTACTAGTGCATGGTGTCACTCTGACAGTACTAGTGCATGGTGTCCATTTCAGAAACTTAAAAGGACCACTGTTGGTCAGATTTAAAGTGATGCACTACATCATCTATAACACTATGCTTATTAGGATTCCACAATTTGATTCAAGCATCAAATTAATAAGCAAGACAAGAGGATAAACCAACTGAAAATATACAAGGCCAAATTCAGTATGCATTGTGCTGGGGAAGGCGGAAAGGCGTGAAACACACAACTAGCTTTGAATAAAGACATTGATTGAAGATATGCGAGGTTGTTCCTGAAATACCGTTGGTTACTCTAATAGATGAAAATAGTATGGTGATATTATGTTTGTGTCAGTGTGTTATTGTGTGGCTGTTGATATTTGAAATGTGTAGTGTATGCTATTTTGGTTAAATAATCAACTTTTAATTGTAACGTCTGGTTCCAACTCACACTCTCAAACACGTAGATCCCCTGAACGCAGCTCACTTTCCAGCCCACTTTCCAGCTCACACTCTCAAACACATAGATCCCCTGAACGCAGCTCACTTTCCAGCCCACTTTCCAACTCACACTCTCAAACACATAGATACCCTGAACGCAGCTCACTTTCTAGCTCACACTCTCAAACACATAGATCCCCTGAACGCAGCTCACTCTCCAGATCCCAATCACTTGAATTCTGATCACCTGTTCACACACCTGTATGTCATTATCACACACTATTTAGTTCAGTTCTTTGCACCCCATCATTGTGAGGTATTGTTTGTATTGTGACACACTTCTATTTGTAGCTCTTGTTTTCCCGTAATTTAATCCTCCCGTGTATGATAGTTTTGACCTGCCTCACTAACGACGCCTTTTGCCTATTCGGATTTCCTGTTATCAACCTATTGCCTGATCTCCCAGACGACATCACTAACATTTTCCCTGACTGTACTGTTGCCTTCTTGGCCCCCCTGTGTATGACCTTCTGCCCGCCCCTGGACCCAGCTACCTGCCTCCTCCTCCTTTACAAATGAAGCACCCTGTGCTTGAATACCTCACCAAAAACGACAGATGGATTCAGCGGAGCTGCAGCTACAGGAGGAACGAATCAATGAACTCTGCGACCTCCTTCGCCAGTCCCTTCCTGCTTCACCGATATCAGGTGCCACAGCCTCCTCTCGTTCATCTCCCCCATATCCATGCGTAATAAATATGACGGCTCCCCAGGGAAATGTCAAGGAATTCTCATGCAATGTAACCTGTACATAGACCATCACCCCGCTGACTTAATCTCTGACAAAGACTGGGTGGACTTTGTCATCTCCCTACTCACAGGCAAAGCTCTGGATTGGGTCACAACCCTGTGGGCCGCTCAAAGTTCTGATCTGCCATCTGAATCACGTTTCCACGCCCTCTTCAAGGAGGTGTTCGAACAAGTTTCAGGTCGTCAAACCGGGTACCTGTTATGTGAGCTGCGACAGGGCCATCGCTCCACCACTGAGTATACCCTTGAGTTCCACACCATGGCTGCCGGCAGTGGATGGAGTGAACCATCTCTCCTTAGTCTACCGGATGGTTCTTAATCGGGAGTTAGACCAAACTGGCCTGCAGAGGAGATTTAACGAACCTAAACCAATACATCCGGATGTCCATATCCATTGGCAACGTACTGGTAGACCGCAGACCTATACATTCGCCCATTGCCTGCGAGTCTTCTACGCCCTTCTCTAATCCACCACGGTCTAATAGCCCCAAACACATGCAACTCGGCCATCGGCGGTTACGTGAAAACCTGTGCCTCTAATCCCCCCCCTCCCGTTAGGATTAATGCGCTGGACGGACAACCTCTCGGAACTGGTCTTGTGACTCGCAACTACCGAAAGTATCACCCTTCAGATTGGCCTACTTCACTCTGAGGTCATTCAGTTAATGGTGTTGTCTTTGCCTAAAGAACCCCTCATCCTCGGTCACCCCTGGCTAAGCCTTCACGACCCTTACATCTCTTGGCGGCAAGGGGAACTGCTGTCATAGTCTCCTGCCTGTTTTAAGAACTGCTTCAGTCTACCCTGTTGAGCCACCTCTATAGAAGGATCGGAGTCTGCCATTCCAACCCACATCCCACCTGTATATGCCCCCTCATCGCCCGGAGGACTGCGCGATCGACCTCCTTCCTGGGGCATCGCCCCCTAAGGTTCGGATCTACCGCTTGTCCATCCCAGAGAATGAGGCTATGGACACCTATATAGAAGAGGCCCTCGACATGGGATTCAGCCGTCCTTCCACGTCTCCCGCGGCATCCAGTTTCTTTTTTTGTGAAAGAAAAGGATGGTAGTCTCTGTCCCTGCATAGATTACCGACCACTCAATGACCTTACCATCAAAAATTGCTTCCCTCTGATTCCGGCCGCACTAGAACAAGTTGGACAGGCTACCATCTACTCCAAACTGGACCTACTGAAAAGCCTCTTCACCTCTGCATCCATCCTTAAGCAGCCATATCCTACCCTTCTTTTTGTTCTGGAGGTTGATGCGTCTGAGGTAGGCGAAGAAGCGGTTCTCTCTCAGCGGGTAGGGACACCTCCCAAATGACATCCATGTGGCATCTTTTCCAAGAAACTGTCACCCGCTGAGAGGAACTATGTCGGGAACCGAGAGCTCCTCGATTAAGCTGGCTATCGAAGAGTGGTGCCACTGGTTAGAGGGAGCTCACCACCCATTCCTTGTCCTTACCAACCACTGCAATTTGGAGTACTTAAGAAGTGCTAAGAGGCTCAACCCCAAACAGGCTCGCTTGGTACTCTTCTTCACCCGCTTTAACTTCACCGTCACCTATCTGTCTGGCAAGAAAAATGTGATGGTTGATTCCTCATCCAGTCTGTTTGACTCCCATTCCTCTAATCCAGCTCCTGAGCCCATCTTGCCTCCATCTTGTGTCGTGGGAAATACAATCAGCCGTCCAAGAGACCCTACGCCACGACCCAGCACCTCCCGAAACCCCTGCGGGCAAGACCTATGTTCCGGCATCCGTCAGAAGCCAAATAACGCAGTGGTGCCATACCTCGCTAAGTTCTGGCCATCCCGGGATCACCCGGACCGTGGAGCTGCTGACACGCAAGTTCTGGTGGTCATCCCTAACAGCAGACGTCTGAGATTACGTTATTTTCTGTCCCGTCTGTGCATGGACAAAGAGCCCTCGCAAATGACCTACCAATAAGCTCAAGCCTTTTACCTACACCACTCAGACCATGGTCCCACATAGCCATGGATTTCCTCAATGATCTGCCAGACACTTCGGGCATCACTACTATTTTAGTTGTAGTGGACCGGTTCTCCAAGATGTGCCCACTCATCTACCCAATGCCATGGAAATGGCCGAGTGCATGTTCCAACGGGTGTTTTATCTGGATAGGATGACATCATTTCGGATCGGGGACCACAGTTTGTCTCCAGGGTGTGGCGAGCCTTCTGCGACCGACTGGGGGTCTCCATCAGCCTATCCTCCGGATACCATCCCCAAACCAACGGGCAGACGGAAATAGGGATGTACCTTCGCCAACACTGCACCCACCGGCCACACGAGTGGAGTCGCTATCTAGCCTGGGCCGAATACGCACAAAACTCCCTGGTGCAAATCTCACTCCTTTTCAGTGTGTCTTCAGATACTAACCCCCCCCCCCTCATCGACTGTGCCTGCCGTCAATGAGTGGTTTTGAAATTGTGAGCAGGTTTGGGAGACCGCACATCGGAACCTACATCAAGCTTCCCTCTCCCAGAAATTGTTCGCTGACCGGCGTCACCGACCTACTCCACTCTTCCACCCTGGGCAACGTGTGTGGCTCTCTACGCAGGACATCTGGCTTCGTGACCCCTGCAAAAAGTTCAGTCCCCCGTTCATTGGTCCCTTCAAAATAACATACCTCATCAATCCTGTCACCTACCGTCTCCAGTTGCCCCGCCATTTCCGGATCTCCTCATCCTTCCTTATGTCCCTTCTTAAGTCTGTGAGGTACAGCCCTCTCCATCCACCAGTGGCGCACCTCCGTTTGATGTTGGCAGAGCACCGGCTTATTCCGCCCAAGCCCTCCTTGACTCCAAGAACCTGGGTGGTCGCATCCACTACTTGGTGGATTGGAAGGGGTACGGAACTCCAACTCACACTCTCAAACACATAGATTCCCTGAATGCAGCTCACTCTCCAGATCCCAATGTGCTTGAAACCAGCTCTCAGTCTCCCATCATGTTCATTACATTAATATTTAGCTTCTTTTAAATTCACAGCAGATCAAAATATATCAGCTCCAGATTGGGCTTCTTTATCACGCTAAATCTGTGTCTCTTTCCTAAGGACTGCGTATACATATTCATTCTGATGCTATAGAATGTGTCAGAGGTGTCCTAACGGTGTCCTTAATGACAGGCTATTCCTATTGAACACTTTTGCAGTCATCCATGTGCCAGCCACTGCGGAAATGTGTTTTTCCTCTCCCTCTTTCAATGAAACAAAAGTTGATCTGTACTTATCTCTATTGATACCTGATTTTATTTGTATTTTTTTCTTCCAGGGTTTGCAACGGCGAGACTATCAGTGTCTTTAGCAGATTTAACAAACCAAATATTGTTCTCTTTCCTCAGGAGGCTCAGACTCACATTGCATTCAGTGTTAATTCAAATGAAATATGCAGTTAGATTATTCTGTGAATTGTTGCCTGACGCTCACACTAAGTACAGAGCATCGAGGTAACGCAAGAAGTTAAAGGCTTTACAGTTCTATTGCTTTTTTAAAATGTATTTTTAATTTTTAAAGTCAGACCTGAACTCTGTTTATCCTACAAATATGTTCAAGGTTCATTGTCAAGGATGTAGAGCTTTAGTTCAATTTTATTTGTTTAACCAGGATAAACTCAGTAGTAATCGGCACTGTTATTCAGGGAGTCTTGGGAAGCTATCTTGAAGAATAAGAAAATAAAGTTGAAACCAGTGTGGAGGCATCTTGATGACAATGTCCTAGCTTCCAATACAAATAACGTTTTGAATTACTGACCATTTGAAGGTTCTCTCAGCAACAGTAACAATTTGGTATGACCTGATTGGCTGCAAGGCCCTGGTTTCTGTTCATGTGACATTGTTCCAATGTAGGCAGTACAGTAGCTATCCTGAGGCCCATGTCAGGACCCCCTGATCCTAGAGCAGTGCCTGTCAGGCCTGCACCTGTAACAGAGACCTTGTGGCCCTGCATCCAGCATGTAGGGCCATGCTGGGCCACAGCACTGCCTCCGACATGCTTTGCATTCAACCACCACTCACGGCCCAGGCAATGCTCCAGAGACTGGCCGTGATCCCAGCTGTTCGCTTCATTTTAATGCACTCTGAATAATATTAAAGCAGAATCAGTTGAATTTATTAATGCAGGCTGCCCCTCGGAGAGATGCTTTTAAAGGCCAATGATTTAATTTAAGCTCTTAAACCCTCTATTTTTGATATGTTACAAAGAATTATGGCTTTTGCCATGTCTTTACACCACAGAGTACAGTGGGCCACTGTATAAATTATTACCAAACCATGACTTCTGGAAACAGCCACCATTAGCAGTCATATTTCCACCCCTTATCCTAGAGACCATATCAGTCCCTGTTCTTGCACTTTCTAGTATTCCTGTCATTCGAGTTTGTTCTTGAATAACGAACGACACTGTCAGTATAAAATCTATTTGCATGTTTTTTTGTAGTTGACACGGAGGATAAACCGACTCCTACAAAGCAAACTGGCACCTGAATATAGGCTTGGATGTCTTTTGAGAAGCTCCACATGCTGTCTTCTCAGGTACATGCTTATGGAGGGAGACCAATCTGGGACTGTAGCACCACAATCTGGCCCGTCATTTGGATGTCGTTACTGAGTTGATTCCAGGTGAGTCTTCCACTTTACTGGTGTCAAGGTCCTCTTAGAGTAGGCCCTGACCTCTGCCATTTTAATTCAAGGCAGCCCAGACTCAGGGCACTAGTGCTAATCTCATTGGCCCATTTTTCAATTGGTACCACTAGAACAAATAGCTATAACCTAAGAGATTTGACACCTGTAAGTATAACCAAGAGTAGTGCCTCTGTCACTATGCGGCACTGTGGTGAAATAGTGTCTCCATGATGGGAGGTCAGAGAACCATCACGAAATCACTCATGTAACAATTACTAAAAAGAGGTGCGGAGTGTAGTGGCATAATAAAATGAAGCCTTTGCTGGCATCATCTGAAAGGCAGGGCGGTACACCTGCGAAGGAGAGAAGGGATCACATCAGTGTTCTCTGTGTTTGCGCTTGCTAGTTTGACGCCCGCTTCAGGGCTGCACATCACAGGAGCGACTGCTGAAAAAACAGGTTGTAGGGGTCCTTGCGCACAGCCTGCCTGTGGTGCTGCCTGAAGGACTACCATGGAAACAAGGAGTGTGACAGGCTCTGGGGGGATCCACCACAGCTGCAGGCACTTCCATTTTGACAGACTGATGAAGACATCACTGCCACACAGCGCACAAAAACAACAACAACTAGTGGGAAAAAATATGATCCAGGCAATGTTAACTGCTATGTGGCTCAAATGTTTATTAGCAAGCTTGTAAAACATCCAGGGACTTTCTAATGCATTCAGGGACCAGATTGCATGGTGACTTATCTGCTGAGATTTGGGCTTTTCCCTAGAGGGAATAGAGTTATAAATTATTTCTTAAATATGATTACCTCTCTATGAAGAGGAAAGAGACATTATGCTTGGTGAGAATTCTATGGCCGCCCTAACCCTGTCTATATCCTGTCTTTAACTCATTGAATGAATGACTCAACATTAACAGAGGGCGTCCAAGCCCAAAAGCTCAGTGCTAGTGACTTGACAGCTGGGAAGCAGACAGCCTATTCACCATGACCTCTCTTAATACCAATGACGTCATTTGCCTTGATAATATCTCCACTGATGACAGCTCCAACCTCTTAGTTCCCAGAAGTCCCCAGAGCCAGGCTCAATTCATCAATATTAGCCAACGATACTCATGTCAAACATTATGTAACAGGTAGTGGTTGTAACTTCAAGACAAAATGTCACTTAATAGTTATTTGGTCATGTCTTTCAGAAACAATGCATCAGTAACAAGCTGCAGTTATATTTCTGTTTGGAAAGTTCTGTCTTGTATTTTTAGAAGTTTTGAATCCTAACGAGTTTCTATTATCAAACATATTGCAGAGCACATCACTGTATGTGTGAGATACAGCAGTATTGGAGTGTGTTAAAATATGATGATTAACAGTACCCCGGGAGTGATGCTTAATTGGTTTCACCTGTCGGGACACCTCATTGGTTCTTCTCTGTGGGCACCCCACCTCCTCCTCCATGCCACCCCCACCCCACCCCCAGTGGAGCCCAGAATGCAGCAGGGTTTCAGCTTGTATGTGGGATTTAGCTCGTCAGAAGCTCAGGGTCACCTCCACTCCCCCTCACTTTGAAATGGACCCCTGGTGGCAGCTCCTGGGAGAGCCCAGTGATGTCTCTATCAGCCTGTCAAAAGAGATAGCCTGGGGCTCCACCAGGTCCCCCTGAGCCAATCAAACTCTTCACAAAGCACAGATAGATGCTCTTTCACCAGCGTGCTACTGCAGAGGAAGGAGATCACCCGCCCTCCCGCCCGACTGGGATGCTCAGCACACCAATCAGCTAGAACAAACTTCCAGTGCTGGGGTCCAGGGCTCGCCTCAGCCAAAACTCTGCTCAAACTAGGGCTATTTTTAAGTGTTCCTTGTTTATTTATTTACTCTTTCTTTGAATGAGCAGATCTGAGAACACACCAACTAAACAATAAGTTATTTCAAAGGCCTACTGTGTGGAGATCCAACGACAAAAAGGACTCTAAGAACTCTGATAACATGTTATATGATTAAAGTTCCACTGGTACATGAGCAAGAAATACTCCATAAGGATGTTATCCAATATGTGCATAGTCTGGAAATGTCATGAGGAATTGATTTCCCATTAAAAAGAGATTGTAATTTGTCAAAGGCAATGAAAGAGCCAGTTAATGTAGGCCCATCAAGGATAAAACTGTTTGAAAATCATCACATTCAAATCTAATACATATAAGATCTAAAACAATCTTCTAAACACACCAATAATCATCTCTAAGTAACATCACATCAATGTTTGAGGCTAATCGTTGTGAATAATTTGAAGATGCCTCAAAGCAAACCGTGAAAGACCCTCTGAGGATTATGTCTGATGGAGTAGGGAGCATATGTTACTCTTCCAGGAACTCCATCATGGAGAGAAAGACTATCCCCTGTGTGTAGCCAACATTTGGTAGTTGAGGTGATTTTAGTGGAAACGTGAAGCATTAAGTGCTGAAGATGAAGAGTACTCTCTGTGAGATGAGCGCCCGCTCATTTGGACCCTGTTATTGTGAGAAGGCAACAAAAGCACTGCATTAGCCACTGCGCCGGACCGACATACAGGGCTTTGATGTGAGCTCGGTAACCAAGGCACAGCGGTGGCCGATGCATGAGCTCTGTTCCAATGGGTGTGTTGTGTAATCAGATGTATTTACTGTGTATTCAGGGAGAGAAGTGGTGTGATCCATTCCCAGTGCAGTTAGGAAGAAAATCATTGTGGAGCAACTACAGTTTGAGATTGGATTTTTCGAGGTTTTACAATTCATCACATTTTCATTTGAGAATGGACAAATAAGAAAGACATCAAAACAGGAAACGTGAGAAGTTGCACTAGAGTATCAAAGTTACGTGTCTAACTTTCCTTTGAATCGGTTCCGAAAATCAATTCTTCATAATACAAAATATTTGATCAAAGGGATTGTACAGAGTGGTTTTACAAATGAAAATAATGATATGCACCTTGAATATAAAAAGGCTTTGTAGTAAACAGTTATGAGCATCGGCCTACATAAAAAGAGAACCATAAAAATACAAAATTAATGCCTGTAATACTTTACCTAAAGTCTATATTTGAGAGATCAATTTAAATTGGTAGGAATGTACAAAGTACAAAGTATGAAATGGATTTAGCACACCCACAGTATTACATATACCAATTTGCCCTTATCTGAAAATAAAATGAAAATGATTCAAAGCATTGCAGCGGTTCAGTTATACTACTCAAACCAATAAAAGCCAAACAGCAGAGGTCTGAGTTAAACCAAACTTTCTAGCTCTCATTCTTTTTCTAAAATGCATGAATGGATGCGGGCAGACGGCGTTTCTGGCTCTGTGATTGACAGCTCCATGTGCTGCCTCCCTAGCCGGTGCAGTGCACAGCCCCTGTCAGGGGGGTGGCAGACACACAAACGGGAGAGCGGCTGACTGCACCCCCACAGCAGGGGGCACGGGAGAGGGGGGAGCAGGCGGTGAGGGGTCGCAGGTTCTGCTGGCACTGGAGCGTTGCCATCGTAGCGGACTGGGCCGTGCCATTTTCAAAAGGAGCCCGGGCCTTTCATCCAGCATGTCCGAGGGGCTTACCTTCTCCTCCGTGGTGGGCTCTGGACGCTGGGCGCTCTCAGCTCGCTGTACTGCACCTGTAAAAACAAACAGGAGTTTGGTCGGAGGCAGGTAATCTGAGCTCAGTGGAGCGCACGGTAATGGCTCCCCCGAGGAGAGCTGGTGCAGGGGAAAGCGAGGCGGGCTTGCCTGTAATGAATCATTTTTTAAACACAGGAGCAGAGGGGATTAATCACAGGGAGGAAGGATTTGAGAAGTCAAGGGTTCCGTACCAGCGCACTCCCCCCTCCTCTGCCACAATCGCAATATTAGAAGCAGACATCAACTGTTGAGAAGACCTGCCAGTGAGGGAGTTGTAAAACTGCATAATCGCTCATTGCAAGTTGTGTCCTTTCGGAGAAAACTTTGTACGAAGCCAAGAATAGCCTCAGCCAGGGGTTTCTTAACTAGAGTAGCAACTGGCATCAATGGGATGTCGAATTTTACATGCTTCAATGGGAACTAAAAGTTGACTTTGATTTCATCCGAGAAAAGAGACCTGCCACTTTGACATTTTAACTTTAAACCCCAGTTTCCTTTCAGTTATGTTTGCAGAATTATGCTCAACATCAAAGATTTCAGGTTTACACAGATTCCTACACGTCCAAACATATTTGTAACAGAAATCAAGGCTGAAAGTCGAGAATTAAACTTCCAAATTGGAACTTACTATGGCAAATGGTTGAAAAACTAAGTATCTAAAATATCTTTGTCCAATTTTGTAGTCTCTACTGAAAGTAACAGGCCCCAAAAATGAATCAAAACAACCATAATGCGAAACCAATTGATAGTTGGAAAAAGATTTAAAAACTTGACAAAATGAAGTTTGAAGAAAAATTGCTTTCAAAAGCATTTTTGTTGTTGCTACAACAATAACATGGTTCTGTTGAATCAAGGTAGAGAATCCATACTAATTACCAAACCCTGATTATTAGAATGGGAGATGGAATGAATGAGGGAACAAAGTGACTGCCGTCTGCATCAGAACATGAAACTGTTAGAACTAACAGATGCTTCTTATTTCAGGACAGACAAGCTCCTGTCAGAAGTCCCAGTTTGGGGGGGCTTTGTAGATTTGCACAGGCACTAATTGCCAAGTAATTTTGCTGTGAGACAGGAGCCTGTTTCCAGCCTTTGTAATATGGCTAGACTGTGTCCATACCTCGGCCTATCTAAGGGTTGGAGTTCTAAGGTAATAACTATTGTTATGGTTCTTGTCTTTGTCTTGTTCGGCAGGTTATTATTCACAAAACTTTATCTACTGATGAGTCATTATGAATGTTTTGTTTTGTTATGTACCCACCATCCATGACATAGTTCATCTGTAAACTAGACTAAAAAGTATTGTCCCAATGGAGTCATTTTTAAAACTTTAACAATGTGTCACATAAAAGATGTGAGACATAAAATATGGCAAAACTAAATGTATTCATCTTGTTGTTTTGCCAACTTTACTCAGCCAAAAAAATCACATAGGCTTCTCTCCAACATCACTGAACATTTGGCAATAACTCTCAGAGTGACAACATCAAGGGGACAGTGGAGAAAGAGACTGGGGTTCATTGTCTTTCTAGATCCAGACAGTCACGTATCCTAGCTGAATACTGTTTGTGGAGCACTGTACCTGGGAGAGGAAGGCACTGTTTGCTGCTCCGTTTCCTGTCCACACTCAGCCTCTCTCAGTCAGAGAACAGAACAGAGAGAGAACAGGATGAACACCCAGTACCACGTACCCCGACAGCACCCTGCCCTGGCAGCTATCTGCTACCAGCCCTGTGATGTAACGGCAAATGACATATCAGCCATGGCTAATATATGATCACATATGACAGCCAGCAGGATGGCTGGGACTCACGACTACATTAATTGACTCCCCCACCCTGATGTGGCGGGGGCCACGTCAGAGTGTCTAAGCTGACACAGAGCTGGTCACACTAGCCACAGACAACCACAGACGTCAGGGGCCCTCCGCCGGCCCCTGGCCAATCACAGGCCCCGACACCACAGCGCTTTTATCACAGAGACAAAACTGCTAATCAGGGACGAGGCTGGAGCGATATGGCGGAGGACAGATCAGAGCAGACCCCATCCAGGCAACGGGGCAACTGAATCAAACCACCGCCAGAAATAATTGGGCCAGGGGTGCTTTAAACGCGTGAGTTCATTAATAATCAAACAAAGCCAGAGGATATATTTCCCCAATACTTGAGAATTCTGTTAGAGCAAATAATTCAGATATCTTCAGGGAATTCCCTACCTCTATGTGTATGTGAAATTGAACCCTTACCTTTTGAACATCAGAAGGCACCCTCTTGAGGAAATCCAGTATTTCATTATTGTCAATGGCATACGGGTTGCGTAGCTTCTTGGTAAATTTGTTAACGCCTGTGAAAACAAAGACACATTAATAAATAAAGGTGTCATCGAGACCTGCATATTTTTACAAGGAGAAAACAATCTTGCGACCCCATCCCTAGCTCTTTCACCGCTGTATGACAAATTGCACCTTGTGAAGGTATTAAATTGATCCCCTGGAACTAAATTGAATCTGTATATCAATAAGATGGTGGGGTTGTATGGACAGGGCATTGATATGTATCATCATAATAATACACTACATGATCAAAAGTCTGCTCATCGAACATCTCATTCCAAAATCATGGGCATTAATATGGAGTTGGTTTCCCCTTTGCTGCTATAACAGCCTCCACTCTTCTTAGGAAGGCTTTCCACTATATGTTGGAACATTGCTGCTGGGACTTGCTTCCATGCAGCCACAACAAGCACTGATGTTAGGCGATTAGGCTTGGCTCGCAGTCGGCGTTCCAGTTCATTCCAAAGGTTGTTTGATGGGGTTGAGGTCCAGGCTCTGTGCAGGCCACACCGATCTGGACAAACCATTTCTGTATGGATCTTGCTTTGTGCACAGGGGCATTGTCATACTGAAACAGGAAACGGCCTTCCTCAAACTGTTGCGACGAAGTTGGAATCACATAATCGTCTAGAATGTAATTGTATGCTGTAGCGTTAAGATCTCTGTTCACTTGAATTAAGGGGCTTGCCCGAACCGTGAAAAGCAGCCCCAGACCATTGTTCCTCCTCCACCAAACTTTACAGTTGGCACTATGCATTCGGGCAGGTAGCGTTCTCCTAGTATCCACCAAACCCAGATTTGTCCGTCGGACTGCCAGATGGTGAAGCGTGATACTCACTCCAGAGAACACTTTTCCACTGCTCCAGAGTCCATTGGTGGCAAGCTTTACACCAACTCCAGCCGACGCTTGGCATTGCGCATGGTGATCTTAGGCTTGTGGGTGGCTGCTCGGCCATGGAAAACAATTTCATGAAGCTCCCGACGAACAGTTCTTGTGCTGATGTTGCTTCCAGAGGCAGTTTGGAACGCGGTAGTGAGTGTTGGAACCGAGGACAGATGATTTTTACACGCTATGCGCTTCAGCACTCGCCGGTCCTGTTCTGTGAGCTTGTGTGGCCTACCACTTCGTGGCTAAGCCGTTGTTGCTACTAGACGTTTCCACTTCACAATAACAGCACTTACGGTTGACCTGGGCAGCTCTAACAGGACAGAAATTTAACGAACTGACTTGTTGGAAAGGTGGCATCCTATGACGGTGCCACGTTGAAAGTCACTGAGCTCTTCAGTAAGGCCATTCTACTGCCAATGTTTGTCTATGGAGATTGCATGGCGGTGTGCTTGATTTTATTCAGCTGTCCGCAACAGGTGTGGCTGAAATTGACTAACTCAAAAGGGTGTCCACATACTTTTGTATATGTTGTGTATACAGTACCAGTCAAAAGTTTGAACACACCTACTCATTCAAGGGTTTTTCTTTATTTTACTATTTTCTACATTGCAGAATAATAGTGAAAACATCAAAACATTGAAATAGCACATATGGAATCATAAAGTAACTAAAAAAAGTGTTTTTTATATTTGAGATACTCCAAAGTAGCCACCCTTTGCCTTGATGACAGGTTTGAACACTCTTGGCATTCTCTCAACCAGATTCATGAGGTAGTCAGTGGAAATGCATTTCAATTAACAGGTGTGCCTTGTAAAAAAAGTTAATTTGTGTAATTTATTTCCTTCTTAATGCGTTTGAGCCAATCAGTTGTGTTGTGACAAGGTAGGGGTGGTATACAGACAATAGCCCTACTTGGTAAAAGACCAACTCCATATTATTTCAAGAACAGCTCAAATAAGCAAAGGGAATCACAGTCCATCATTACTTTAAGACATGAATGTCAGTCAATGCAGAAAACAACTTTGAAAGTTTCTGCAGTCGCAAAAACCATCAAGCGATATGATGAAACTGGCCCTCATGAGGACAGCCACGGGAAAGGAAGACCCCGAGTTACCTCTGCTGCAGAGGATAAGTTCATTAGAGTTAACTGCACCTCAGAAATTGCAGCCCAAATGCTTCAGAGTTCCAGTAACAGACACATCTCAACATCAACTGTTCAGAGGAGACTGTGTGAATCAGGCCTTCATGGTCGAACTGCTGCAAAGAAACCACTACTAAAGGACACCAATAAGAAGAGAGACTTGTTTGGGCCAAGAAACACGAGCAGTGGACATTAGACCGGTGAAAATTTGTCCTTTGGTCTGAGTCCAAAATTGAGATTTTAGGTTCCAACCGCTCTCTTTGTGAGACGCAGAGTAGGTGAATGGATGATCTCTGCATGTGTGGTTCTTACCGTGAAGCATGGAGGAAGAGGTGTGATGGTATGGAGGTGCTTTGCTGGTGACACTGTCTGTGATTTATTTAGAATTTAAGGCACACTTAACCAGAATGGCTACCACAGCATTCTGCAGCGATATGCCATCCCATCTGGTTTGCGCTTAGTGGGACTATCATTTGTTATTCAACAGGACAATGACCCAACACACCTCCAGACTGTGTAAGGGCTATTTGACCAAGAAGGTGAGTGATGGAATGCTGCATCACAAGACCTGCCTCCACAATCACCCGACCTCAACCCAATTGATATGGTATGGGATGTGTTGGACCGCAGAGTGAAGGACAAGCAGCCAACAAGTGCTCTGCATATGTGGGAACTCCTTCAAGAATTTTGGAAAAGCATTCCAGGTGAAGCTGGTTGAGAGAAAACCAAGAGTGTGCAAAGCTGTCATCAAGGCAAAGGGTGGCTACTTTGAAGAATCTAAAATATATTTAGATTTGTTTAACAATTCTTTGGTTATAACATTATTCCATGTTATTTCATAGTTTTGATGTCTTCACTATTATTCTACAATGTAGAAAATAGTAAAAATAAAGAAAAACCCTTGAATGAGTACTGTAGGCATGTCCAAACTTTTGACTGGTACTGTATGTTGGCAGCTCAACAGTACAGAGAATGCTGTAATGCAGGCAGCAGGTGCACAGTAACACAAACATCCATAAGAGCTTTTGAACAGAGCCTGGTGGCTGACTGCAGAACATACATTTCAGTCCGTGTCCAAGGGCGACTCAGGTCCTCTGAGTACACATACAGTACTAAAGCCCGGAGCAGAGATTACCAATCTCCCTTCCCCCTATCACCACTCCACCCCCAACCACCTTTTCATATTAGTCAAACAACCAAAACATTTCTTCTGTTTCCATTCAAATAAAGTTTATTCTTTATCTAATTTTCAAAACTGTTATTTCCACCCATTTAGTTGCATTCCACACTCTTTCTAGAAAGCAAACAAATACCTCTAGGTTCTAATGAGACCATATATTCACTGCTAGCTACATCGCTTACCTCGACGTGTACACAAAGAACCTAAGGACCTAAATGTGTGCAGACGACATGAAAGGCTTGCGTTACAACCAGAGATGGGGGTTAACTGGGGAGTCAGGAGAGTGTATCAGTGCTGTTGTTTGATATGATTTTGGTATTGATTGTGTTGGAGGCAGTGTGGAAGTACAGTTAGTTGTGGGCTAACAGCTGGAGGAGGAGTGTCTGTTTCCCTCTGACCGCTGAGACGACTGTCTTCCTCTGTAGGACTGGAGCAGATAATGAGGGTTTACATCAGGAGCCTACACTGCCCAAGGACATCCTGTTTTATATACAGCATGATGCTCTCTGCCTTGCCGCTCGGCTTTGTTTTCTCACAGACCCTGAGCCTCGCCTCAGACTGGTCTGCTTACATCCCCCACTGAGTGAGCTCTGAGCACAATGGGCCTCTGGAGCTAGCAGCCTGAGCTCTGAGCACAATGGGCCTCTGGAGCTAGCAGCCTGAGCTCTGAGCACAATGGACCTCTGGAGCTAGCAGCCTGAGCTCTGAGCACAATGGGCCTCTGGAGCTAGCAGCCTGAGCTCTGGGCACAATGGGCCTCTGGAGCTAGCAGCCTGAGCTCTGGGCACAATGGGCCTCTGGAGCTAGCAGCCTGAGCTCTGGGCACAATGGACCTCTGGAGCTAGCAGCCTGAGCTCTGGGCACAATGGGCCTCTGGAGCTAGCAGCCTGAGCTCTGAGCACAATGGACCTCTGGAGCTAGCAGCCTGAGCTCTGGGCACAATGGGCCTCTGGAGCTAGCAGCCTGAGCTCTGAGCACAATGGGCCTCTGGAGCTAGCAGCCTGAGCTCTGGGCACAATGGGCCTCTGGAGCTAGCAGCCTGAGCTCTGGGCACAATGGGCCTCTGGAGCTAGCAGCCTGAGCTCTGGGCATTACAGAGATGTGAGGATGGCTGTATGTTCAAATGACTTCAATGAACACGTTATAATGATAATGGATATAAGTGCTATTCCCTGTAATTGTCTTCTTACAACAATGTTTGGCAGAAGGGGAAGCTATCCATTCCAAAATACAGTATGTATTATTCAAATAATGGTGTATATTTGACTTACCCCATATCAAGATAACGTAGCGCAGTGGGATGTAGTATAATGTTGCTGTTGCCACAAAGAGAACCAAGCAGGCCAGGCAGGACAGGAAGGGCACAGACCAGTTGAATGTGCTGTGGATGAAATATTACATCAAATAAAGTCAGAATATCATTATGACTAAGAGGATACAAGATACTGCACAATCAATAATGTAGTTGCTAGCCAAAGCCGTATACACCCACTGTTACAGAGAATATTGAACTCCAGTCTACTGTAATGTGTTATGAAACATTTCCAAAACTTTAAATGTAAAACTTACTTCTTGACTCTTTCCCCGGTGCATGCGATTTCATCCAAAATGTTTTGGACAGTGATGACGATCTCCTGGACCATATGGATTTTGTCCATCAGTCCCTTTTTCCCTGATTCCTAAAAACACAAAGGCACTGATGAGGTCTACTGTGCTGCATGTCAATTGTTTGAGGAAGCAGACAAAGCCCAGTTTATCTCTGCTGTGCTATCATGAGTAATTGATCTATTGAATAGCCTATAATGAGCAAACGATGTCTCTTCAGACTATGCTTTTGAAAATGGGGCAGATTCAATGTTGAAAAGCTGTCATGAGGATGACTGAGATTTCCACTTTTGTCTGCCACAAACAATGGAAGTACTCTACATCTAAAACACAAATTAACTGGAGGATGAGAAAGACATAAAATGGCCATCTGTAATCAGGCAGCAGGCCAGATGACCCAGACAGGAAGAGCAGACAGAGGATGTATGGTGCAACTTGTAAGGGAGTCCAATCCCACAAGTCTCCATACAGCGGGTTTGGACTTGTTCTGCCTGTGCTATCCCACCCACCTCTATACTCAGTCTGTTTGTCGGTCTGTCCTCACACCTCTCTGTGTGTGTGAGGGAGAAGTGGCTCAGCCACCCCAGAGCGCAGGGTTGTAATCATTGGATGTATTCTCACTCATATACAACTCTCATATCATGTGAATGGACTACGGCAATGTCCACCTTCATCACCAACAAAGTGTATATATAGTGTTATAGTGTTCATTTTGTATTGATATATAAATATCACAGTGCAAACGTTGTGATATGATACAGACATCTTATATAGACCAGATGGCCATGGTATGGGAAGGTGTCAGTCAATTTCAGTGTGTGTGTGGGGGGGAGAGATATTCTCAGGCTTGTCTTGAGTTGAATTAGACATGATCAGATGAGTGCTGCTAACAGCAGAGGAGAAGCAGCGCTGGGAAGCTTTCCAGAAGGAGAGGCTGGAGATGATAACACCAGTAATGCAAGCTAAAGAGGGCTGAGAAGACTCACATCAAAAGGAGGACATAATGACAGGAATGATGACAGAGAAGAGCGAGGGAGAGAGAGGGGAGGTATCTGATGGAGTCTAACAGGAGGCTTGAGGATGTCTATATGTTTGTGTTAGAAGGCAGTTCCAGCCCCAGCCTGGGCTCAGTGACAGTGTCCAGACAGAATGCTTTTATCAGAGTCTCATGAGGCAGCCCCTGGGAAAACACACTGTCCGCCAGGCAGCACAGAGCAGCGAGACTCCCCACTGTCAGTCCCCAGTCTCCTCCACAACAACCACAGGAAGAGAGCAATTCCCACGAGGCTGCTGGAAATATCTCAAATATGCTCTCTCAGAGATCCTTGAAGAGATTATTATCCCATAGTATGATACAATAGAGAGAGAGGGATAGTACTGTAGCCTATCATCCTATAGAATAGATTACTATCCCATAGTGTAATACAATAGAGAGAGAGAGGGATAGTACTGTAGCCTATCATCCTATAGAATAGATTACTATCCCATAGTGTAATACAATAGAGAGAGAGAGGGATAGTACTGTAGCCTATCATCCTATAGAATAGATTACTATCCCATGGTGTAATATAATAGAGAGAGAGAGGGATAGTACTTAAGCCTATCATCCTATAGAATAGATTACTATCCCATAGTGTAATATAATAGAGAGAAAGGGATAGTACTGAAGCCTATCATCCTATTGAATAGATTACTATCCCATAGTATAATACAATAGAGAGAGAGGGATAGTACTGAAGCCTATCATCCTATTGAATAGATTACTATCCCATAGTGTAACATAATAGAGAGAGAGGGATAGTACTGAAGCCTATCATCCTATTGAATAGATTACTATCCCATAGTGTAATATAATAGAGAGAGAGGGATAGTACTGAAGCCTATCATCCTATAGAATAGATTACTATCCCATAGTGTAATATAATAGAGAGAGAGAGAGGGATAGTACTGAAGCCTATCATCCTATAGAATAGATTACTATCCTATAGTGTAATACAATAGAGAGAGAGAGAGGGATAGTACTGAAGCCTATCATCCTATAGAATAGATTACTATCCTATAGTGTAATACAATAGAGAGAGGGATAGTACTGAAGCCTATCATCCTATAGAATAGATTACTATCCCATAGTGTAATACAATAGAGAGAGAGAGGGATAGTACTGAAGCCTATCATCCTATAGAATAGATTACTATCCTATAGTGTAATATAATAGAGAGAGAGAGAGGGATAGTACTGAAGCCTATCATCCTATAGAATAGATTACTATCCCATAGTGTAATACATAAGAGAGAGAGGGATAGTACTGAAGAGTATCATCCTATGTATCACAAAAAAAACTCCAACCTCAGTCTAATGTGAATGCAGAATGCGTATCATTTACTTCACATTAGGTGTTAATTTAGCTCTTTCTCCTGAGCTCTGAGTCACAGCAGAGGAAACTGTTTGTGCCTGCTAAAAAGCCATTAAGATCCATGTCTGTGTGCTCCTGATGGACAGAGAGCTGCGCACGGGGAAATGAGAGCTCACTGGATAGCCTCATCAGTTAGAGATATGAAAGGGAATCTGAGCCTATCTAAAATTGATTAAGGCCCCCTAAACATGAATTAGGATTCAAATCTGATAAAGTCTGATATGAACTCTTATTTAGAACAGATAGGACTGTGTGCACAAGGTAGATGTAGCCAAAGATGACTTAGGTGAAGAAAAATAAACAATAAGAATAATAATAATTGAGGTTTCTTTGAAAAAAAAAGAATCCAAATGATATGTACTTTAAAGTATGCATCAATAAGCTCTCATGATTATCACCTTTCATCTCCCTTGAAGTCCTCCATCTCCTTAGTGATGAGCATTGGAAGTCCTTTACTACATCACTCATTTGATGATATTATTTATCTTCGTTCATTTTCCCTTTTAGCCGCCTACAAAATTGTTCTTTGCTGCTGGTAAACAAAAATAAATAAAATGGCTTCCTTTGAAGTGAAAGGGATGGGTATACTGGTGGGGATGGAGCACATAAATCAGAAATGTGTACTGATTAGGAAACCTGTGTCAAATCATATTCTCATTTCAGATCAAATTGTAAAAGCTATATCTTTTAAAGGGAACAGATTTGATCTCCTGCACAAAGGTAAATAGAAAATGTGGTTTCACAGGCATGTGGGGCATAATAAACTGCTGAAAAAAAAGTTAATTTAACATTGCTTTAATTTGAATAAATGGAACCAAATTTGAATATTCATTCAAAGCTTGACTGAATATTTTCTAGTGACTTATTCCACAAAGAAGAGAAACGTTAATCTTAATGTAAAACACCTGTGATTTTGACGTGGATTCTTTTATGATATTAAAACGAGCTAACAAACAAATGGATACACAAACAAAGGTGTGAGGAGTGAGCAGCTCCCAGAGGCAGTACGTGATATATACCTCCCATGATGCACATCACTGACTATGACATCAGCAGTCTGTCTAGCTGGTGTGCTGAAGGTGACCCAGTGGTGACTAGGGTCTGAGGGGGTAAGGGAAAGCACCCCTTCAGCTCAGTCTGTCACCCCCTCAACCCACCTACCCAACCCCCTGCTCCCCTGGGCAGTGCTTGAGGAGCAACACTCCCCCCTATTTACCCTGGACCAGCCATACCAGCCAGGGGCCATAGAAGACCTGTTTTTATCTTCTGTGTTCATTGTGGTGGAGATCTATGGGCTTGTTTTGCTTTTCTAGTTTTTTTTTAATGTTATTTAATAAATATTGTCCATCTACATAATTGATACCTAAGGCCAAAGGGAAGTCACTTTGGCCACACATCATTTGTAAGCTGTCTTTTTCCCTGAGGACAGATTTGTTCAGAGAGAGAGAGATCTGTTGTGTATTATCCTGATGTAACGTAGCCGGGCCTTTCGTCTCCCTTTAACGTCATGCTCTCACATTCCAACTGCTCTATCGGAAGTTTACATATCTCCTTCCTCCAGGGGAAAACAGGGAAAAAACATTTGAGTGGCAATGGTAACCTTCTCAGAGGGAATAGCCTTTATTCACTTCTTAGCGAAAAGACTACAATAAAAAAAATAGTGCGTTTGAAGTCGTGAAATTTAACACTGATCACTCTTTAACCCCAAATAGTTTGAAAGAGCACTTTGATATGAAGTGTAAAGCTACATTGCTTGGTCTGTCTGCCTGATATCACATTTAAGTGACAGCAAAACCATAACACGACTTTCAAATAAGCCACTTTAAATTAAAGCTGACATCTTAAAACAAACACAGGCAACTGCTTAATTAGTCAATGAGAGCAGATATTTCATTTTCACAGAGTGTGAATGGGCTTAGTGGGCTCACGTTAAACCTTTCAGAGTGGACTTCAAGGAACAAGAATGATTTGGTTTAAGCCGTTACACTGAGCTCCACAACACATGGACATGTATTTGGAAAAATCTACTCCCTGCTTTTTAAAAACATACTTATTTTTTAATCTAAAGGAGAAAACAAACAGAGAATAAAAATACAAAAAAGCCAAATCATTGAGGATGAGTGAAATTCTAAAGACCTGCTACTAATGATCCTATTCAGTAGTAGAAGTATTAAAAGCAACAAAAGCAGCACATCCTCATTCACTATTCATACAAACACACAATTGTCATATCATTACTATTTGTTTGGGGACTGGGTTGTCTTTTCTAAGCTATGATTACAAACGCAGTGCAACTAAGTGTAAGCTGTATTATGTGTATGCACACACACCATGAATTAGCCTGTGCTTTCAGACAGGATTTGGAGGACAGGCCTGTTTTTTAGCAGAGGGTGTTCCTCTCCGTAGATGATGGTAGCCCCCGGTCATCACAACAGAATATATTAAGCACATTATGGATATGATTCCTGGGCCCAGGCGCACTGCAGAGGGGTCATTGCTTGGAGGCTTTGCAGCAGCTCCACACTTCCCCACTTCTCCACCATAAAGCAATAATACACATCCCATTAACTCTTGTCTCTCCTAACCAAAATGAAGGGAAATGTCTAGATAAGAGGAACAAGGAGGAAAAGACATGACACTTTTGTCTTCTTCTTTTGGTGTGGGCAGCAGTGGAGGCTGTTGGGAGGAGCTATAGGAGGATGGGCTCATTGTAATGGCTGGAATGGAATACATTGAACGTCCACTGGTGGACAGGCATTCAAATAATTGTTTTGGTATTATCAAGTTCAGATGAACAATTATAAATAAGGCCTCATTGTGAATATAGAGATCCAATTGTTTAAGCGACTGATAATCTTGATAGAACAGTAAGTATATGCTCTTAGCCTCATTTGTTATTGTAGGGAAAAGGTTAGTCTCATAGTAACCATCCCATTTAGAAAAGTCTAGTGAGAAAATCTTCACTCGCTGCTAATATCTCCAACGACAGACAAACGTCAATTAATGATGCAGTTTAGCATAGATTTGGAGTTTAAAAGGGCTGGGACACGGCGGCAGAGCACATTTGTAGTGATACTGAATACTCAATGAAATAGACTGCAGGTGCTGAAGGAAATGTGTTTGTTCACATGCTATTACTGTTTACCTACAGTCTGTCCTAATTTTGAATGCATGAAATGTTCTCTTCTTGGGTAAAGACAAGCTTCTGAGAAAGGATTTCCAGTGGAACTATGCAAAAGTCCCAACTAGAACTTGCACACCTGGTATACAGAATATACTATAGAATAGTCCAAAATTAAGGAAATAAAATACCTTCTCATCTTCCTCCTCATCATCGGTCATGTTCATGTTCACCTACAAGAGAATGGAGAGAGGTAGTGTGTTTTCAAATGGACAAGGACACATGCGGGCACTGGAGCATTTTGAACAAACACCTAGTAATGAAATTCTGCTCTAGTACATATACCCCTATTGGGAGAGGCCTGTTTCCATAGAGACGGCATCACAGGGGTGACCTCACACAAAAGGAGAGGTGAAAGAGGGCCTTCCTCACAAGAGCACTGTCACAGCAAAGCAATCTAATTTCTTCACAACATAAACACAACAGAAAAACAGAAAAAGGAAAAAAACATTTAATTTGGATGCTGTTGCCTAGATCCCTTTACATCAAGTCATCCCTGACCCCTGCATGGTGCACACTGTGACACTGCCTGGGAACAGGGTTGTGTTACTGCCGGGCACAGGGTCACAGAGAGGTGAAAGAGGCTCCACGCTGGATATGAGGGTGAATCCAGGCTTTAACATTTCCCGGGGACTGCATCTTTGCCAGCAGCCTCAAACAATCAGTGAGCTAGGGTTGGGGATGGATACGTTGCTGCAGGGAGGGGATGTTTGCAGGCCAAGGCCCCGGCCGTCGAGATGGCTTACAACACAGTGAAATTGGAGGGCATTGAGAAGTGTGAACAGCATTAACCTTTACAGACATGGCTAGGGGAGACTTGATTTCCATAACCTAGGCTTTGATACAGAGGAGATAGCCATGTTATCTTGAGAATGTACTCAATGCACTTTGTCTACAACAGTATCTACACAACATCAATACAATGTTGTATGCTGAAATAATACTGTATTGGTATCAACATGGTAAAAAAACATATATTTTTTATTAATACATTTAGCAAAAATGATGCTAACGGCATACTCTTGTCACGCCCTGATCTGTTTCACCTGTCCCTGTGATTGTCTCCACCCCCTCCAGGTGTCGCTTATTTTCCCCAGTGTATTTATCCCTGTGTTTCCTGTCTCTCTAACCGGTGAGTGGGCCAGGAGAAACATGAAGAGCTGCTGTGACATGTGTAGTATAGACCAGAGCTGTATGGAGTACAGTACGGTATAGGACACACTCACCAAGTCCTGATTGCTGCTGATCCTCTCTGTGGTGATCTGGAAGTAGTTCCAGCCAATGAGCAGCAGCAGGAAGAGAGGCAGCATGAAGAGCTCCCAGGCCCACACCGTCACTATGAAGATCTGGAAGGACAGGAAGGACAGGGTGGGAGAGGGGGAGAATCATGAACAACACGGATACAGCACGGCGGATGGCACTGCCCTCATACAACATGGGCCAGAACCCAAGCCCAGACATCACGGACACAATGTCCTCCTCCCACATCCCAGCATTCACCACTCAAAACAAACAATGGGTTTACCCCCCCACCCAAGCCCCATGAACAACACAGCAGACTGCAAAGCTATGCCACGACACTGTACAGCAGGGTACCCCAACTGGCGGCCTAAGTTTTCTGAGCTCAATGTTTTTTTCATTGTTGGACATAAAAGACTGTAAAAACACCAGCAAATCAGCTTCAAGGTATTCCCACGCACAACAGAGAGATATGTGATCATATACAAATGTAAGCAATGTTTGAAATATTATGTTCTAGTCAAATATTATATCTGTTTTGGCTTCTTGTGATCAATTTGCAGTCTACAAATGATTTGTAATTATGTTCTGGTCCCCTGACCATCCGCACAAGAAAACAAATTGTCCTGCGACTGAATTTAGTTGATGATCACTGCTATACAGCATCAGAGCCCCGTCTTAGTGGCTGGGAAGTAAGAGACCTTTGGGAAGGATTTTTAATATTCCAAAATCCAATTTATTTACAGAGATAACATGTGCTGGCAGTGTCCCTTTCTGCAGAACAGAACGTCTGACAAGGGTAGGCTGTCTCTTATACAGCATATCTAACCCTCTTAGATTGGGAAGCATTTGGGCTGTCTGACTGTGACAAGGCGCATATGGCAACTGGAGGAGCATTTGCAACGTTTACCTCTCCACAGCGATGATAGTGAGAAAAGCCAAGACCCCTGGTAGAAATAAGATGGATCACACTGAATGAGTAATCCCTCATAATTCTGCAAAGGAGCGGCGCTAAGAACAGCGAACAACACCCACTGCACTTCACAGCAGAGCACTAATTGGACGGCTGCATTTAAACCCATTTAGTGACAGCCTAATGAGTCTGGCTCTAGCTGGAATTATCCACTATGTGTGAGGAGGAGCGCACTAGCCAGTTGACGTGAAGAAATAAAAAAAAGTCCTCCAAATTCAGTTTAAATCTATTACTGGGTAACACTTGGCGTAGACATTCATTTTACTCATTTCTGGCATTTTTTAAATTTTGTAATGGATATACGCCATTCTATAAATCAAATCAAATTTTATTTGTCACATGCGCGTGTAGACCTTACCATGAAATTCTTCCTTACAAGCCTTTAACCAACAATGCAGTTAAGAAAATAAGAGTTAAGCAAATACTAAATAAACTAAAGTTTCAAAAAGTAACACAATGAAATAACGTGGCTATATACAGGGGGTATTGATACCGAGTCAATGTGCGGGGGTACAGGTTAGTCGAGGTAATTGAAGTAATATGTACAAGTACTGTATGTAGGGGTAAAGTGACTATGCATAGATAATAAACAGCGAGTAGCAGCAGCGTAAAAAAAGGGGGTCTATGCAAATAGTCCGGGTAGCCATTTGATTAGTTGTTGGCTTGGGGGTAGAAGCTGTTAAGCAGCCTTTTGGGCCTAGACTTGGTACTCCCGTACTGCTTGCCGTGCGGTAGCAGAGAGAACAGTCTATGACTTGTGTGCCTGGAATCTTTGACAATTTTTAGGGCCTTCCTCTTACACCACCTGGTATAGAGGTCCTGGGTGGCAGGAAGCTGGGCCCCAGTGATGTACTGGGCTGTACGCACTACCCTCTGTAGTGCCTTGCGATCGGAGGCCGAGCAGTTGCCATACCAGGTGGTGACGCAACCAGTCAGGATGCTCTTGATGGTGCAGCTGTAGAACATTTTGAGGATCAGGGGACCATACCAAAACGTTTCAGTCTCCTGAGGGGGAATAGGCTTTGTCGTGCCCTCTTCACGACTGTCTTGGTGTATTTGGACCATATTACCCTTACCACCTGGGGATAAAATACAATTTCATCTTTGAAAAGGTTCAAAAACTCCTCTTCTTAAACTTTGTTTTCATGAGAGGAAGAACTTAACCAAAAGGTTGAAAGAAAACAAACCTAGTAACTCAGAACACCCAATGAAATGAGAATTGGGATGCCTGCACTCCAATAGCTCTCACTACAATAGCATGCTGTGCAGTCTGAGTGTGGACTGCTGGGGGCTTGTTACAGTAACAATATGTTTGACTTAGTCCTCAGACAGGATGTGAACCGGTGGGGCCTTCAGGCCTCCATTTGAGCCCTGTAAACAGCAGACTGGTCTTGTCATATCAGCCTGTCTCCAGCCCTACTGGCTCTGGGGCAGTCTACCTACTGCCACAAAAGGCCTAGGTTCAATGGATTCAAACTGCCACCAGGGAAACGTGAACCATGAGTAATGCTGTAAACACTGGGCCCTCACAGCCCTAGGCTTCGTTCAATAATATCTGAGTAATGTGAAGTGTAGGAACAAGCAGAAACACGGTGGGATAACCAAGATGTGAAGACCTAATATGAACAATATGTTACTGTAATTTCTCCATAACAAATGAGTTGAATTATGCAGCGACAACTAACACTGGTGGGAAAACCTAAAGGTAAAAAATGAATATGCATGATGTGTGGAGGTAGCTTCAAAATGTCTCCTTTAGGTTATGAATAACCTACGTCATATGTTGTCACCTCTATTCGCATGAGGCTATTCTAAAGCGACACTGTTTTCAACACACAGGAATTCAGCAGGCTGGCAGACAGGTAGCCTGTCATATCCAGAGTTTTCCCTTTAAAATAAAAAGAAAGGAATAAAATTTGCCTGGAAACTGACATGAGCCCAGCAGGAATGTTGAACCCCCTTGCCCTCCCTGCAAAAGCTGCTACATAAACCACTAAAGTCTAATTGCCTGGTCTCTGTCTTCCTGTGCGAGTCAACAGAGGGAGCCAATTCATTTCCACCCAGGGAGCCGGCAGAGAGAATCTGTCACAGGTATTCATAATCGCCCACTAATGCAAATTTCAGCTCACCGCGCTCTGGCTTGGTGGACAAGATAAAAGCCTAGAGAAATACAATGCCTTTTGTATAAACTGAGCGCCTAAATGAGGGTATAAACCAAAACTGTCAGAAATATCTTCTCAATTCCTCCCTCTCGGTTTTTAAACACTAATACAAATGTTACTGTGAACATCTGGGAAAGCCTCTCGGATTCCTTCGCTCAGGCGCAGAGCTGCCTCTTAGCCGTCAGATATCCCTCATTAATGAGCAGAGGTATATTTTTCCTCCTGTCTCCTCACATTCTCTGCTGCTTCTGTGAAATGGAGATGGAACTAATTCCCCGCTAAGTGGTTTATGTTTTATTAACGCCGAGCGTGAGTGATTAAAGGACAGTGTGGACAAAGTGCAACCTGTCAGGCTTAAGTGTACATTTATATTGAAAATAATCCACATTTTAATTGGCCTCAAAGTTGGGCTATATTTCATTTCGGTCTTGAGAGCCTTCCTACCGTATTTTCTATCCCGCTACAAATTACACATGACAACAGGAACCTTAATGTCCAAAATACTACAACACTAATATGTTACATGAGCGGTAAAGCAGTCATTTATTTCACCAAAAGGACATAAAGCAACAAACAGAAAGCAGGGAAGCTAATAATTAATGATCTACCTGAAAGGTACGTTTCCACACAGCAGAAATGGATAATGAACGACTTGTAATTGAACAAGTGTTAGTATGTCTGGGAGGAGTGTCTTTCATGTAGAAAACCTCCCTTGACAAACACCATTTAGCTGAAAAATGCCTGCATGATAATGCATGCATGGGGTGTCTAGGGGGGAAATAATGAATTAATAAAACTATTAGCGCGCGGTGGAGTAGGTGATGGAGATGTACTCTCCTTAGCCACCTGTAAGCGCCTGGAGAAGGACCGACCCTGGGCAGCGCCACTCTGCCAGCGGGGTTAACAACAGGCTGACAGATTTGTTTTATAGTGCCATTAATATGATTCCAGTAAATGCATTCTGCGCCTTCTCATGCAGATCCCCTGGCCAGCAGAATCCAGCACCTAATAATAAAGCACTCAGCGATTAAAAGTGTGAATAAAATAACTCTTAAAGCTGAGCAAGCATGGCAGCTCACACCACCCACACTCTCCCAGGAGGGGGAGAAGGGACCACAGCAGGAACAAAAGGACAAAGATGCCCTCTCCAAGAGTTTCTACCATCCTGCAAATTGATTAATGGGAGAGAGGCCCAGTCTACCAACCCAGACTACTGACTGACAGACTTTAACACTAGACAGGAGGTCTGCCAAACCCGGCATGTCTACACAGCTTCATGTAAACATATACCACAGTATATACTGCATATGCCAACTAGTGAAATGTGATGATATAGAGAATTATATTTAATCCTACAATTATAGCAATTATTACCAATAGCGTATCACTCATTAACCGGACATTACGCATGCGTTAAAGAGGACACAGTAATTACAAATACAATACTACTGTAAACAGCTCTAATGGGAAATATTTTCTCTTCTGTGTTCATCTCATATTTATCCGTGGTTGCGCTTGGAAAGCTACTGTGGCTAAGAGAAAAACTGAGCAGAGAGAGAGAGGAGAGAAGAAAGCCAACCAGCATTATGGCGGTCAGTCAGTGGGGATGTGGATGGATGCCAGATTACATGAACATAGCTGAATAAGTTTAACAAGGCTGACTACAGGCTCCAGGGGTATGTGTGTGTGTGTGTGTGTGTGTGTGTGTGTGTGTGTGTGTGTGTGTGTGTGTGTGTGTGTGTGTGTGTGTGTGTGTGTGTGTGCGTGCGTGTGCATGCGTGGGACAGATCAAAATACCAAAATGTAAAAGGGGAAAAACGTAATATAGATGTACTTTTGTGGGTGAAATCAAGGGCAGTAGGAGTAATCTGCATTGTTTCCTCAATTAAAATACAAAAAGAAATAGATTTATAATAAATCAAAGGCCCCCACTGGCCAGGCTGGAACAGAGAGTCTGGTTGAGGGCTAATGTTGGGGATGCTACTCAGCGGCAGGCTTTAAAGCATGTGTAAACCCCGAGCGATGAGACATGTAATTTGTGGTGAGCTCGGGCCAATACGGGGACAGGCTTTCAGGGGGTGTCGGAGGCAGAGAGGAAGTAGATAAGATTTCTCTGCAGGGCAGGTAGAGTGTGTGGGCAGCCATGGTGCTCGGAGCTAACGCTGAATAAATATTTAAAATATGCTCAGCTCAAGTCTTATCGACTAGGGAGAGCGAGAGCGAAAAAGAGGGAGAGAAAAGAGAGAGATGCTGCATTCTACTGAGAGCGATAAAGGGGAAATCTCATCTCCCTCTTGAGCAAGACCATATCAGCTGTAGAAGCTCCACAAAAGAATGTATACACAGTTCACACAAATAAACCATTGGTATACATAGAAGAGTTTCTGATAATCCATGGCCATATCATTTTTTTTTTTAAAGGAACTCTTGTTTTACTTACTACAGTGGCTTGTAAGTAGTGTATGCCATGGAACAACAGTAAATCTAACAATAAATTCATATCTAAACTCCATCAATTTGAATCAAATTCTAATCTGGAAATTAATTTAATATTTATGAATCTAATTTAGTTTATCTGAATAATGATTAATAAAACAAGGAAATTGAAGGTTTCCAAATCAATTAATGTTAGCTAAGAAAATTATGCGGCTAGTTAGGTGCCAGTACTACAGTACAGTAGTAATAGTGGGCTCTTTATCAAAGGGAAGGGAAGACAAGAGAAGAGCGGCAGGGTATTAGCATTAGCTTGCAGGCCTGGTGTTAGCCGTTGTCTCCCTGCCTGTCTGACACATGCCAAGGCTGGAGCATATCTGGAGGCAGGGTGGAGTGAGGCTGGACCAGGGTTGGACCAGGGTGGTCAGCAGGGGCCCCGTGGTGCCTGTCAGTGGTGGCCACTCCGACCCCAAGCTCCAGCACTGGCCACAAGTGTTTAATCCGTGTCGGGAGCGTTAACACTGAGCGACCTCCTGGGTGACAGATCCGCCATGCGAGCCTTTTCCCCCCGAGGAGGTGGGGAGGGAGGGAGTGGCGTGGACTCTATTTCCCTTCCCTCCCTGTCAGCTCGACTCACAGACACATTAGCGTGCCGGGGCCGAATCCTGCCCAGTCACAGCAACACACAGGGGCGGTCAGGTCGCAGGCTCTGCAGCAGCCGCCTGGGGAGGTGTGTCCTCTATGACTGGGAAGGTGGTGAGCGTGTTAGAGGCAGTCATTATGATACAGCACACACCACGGGGCCAAAGAGCTCTATTTTCATGTCATTCAACAAATGTAAACGCCTGGAGTTTGCTAAATGGCGTTGGCACTTGGATTGGAACTGGTGCTCTGGTAGGACGACATGAAAATAAAGCTCTTTGGCCATGAACAGCAGTGGTGCGTTTTGCGTCGAAATAAAGTTGTATATGCAGAAAATAGCCCCATAATTACTGTAAAATATGGTGGTGGAGCTTTGATGGTTGCTTCCACTGGTCCTGAGGCCCTTTTTAAGGTCAACGACATCATGACCTTTACCCAGTACCAGGACATGTATGCCAAAAATATGGTTTCCTCTGCCAGGAGGCTGAAACTTGGCCGCAAGTAGATATTTCAGCAAGACAATAACCCCAAGCACACATCAAAATCCCCCCCAAAATGTTAATTGACCACAAAATTCAACATTTTGCAATGGCCATCTCAGTCTCCGGACTTCAACCCCATTGAAAACCGGTGGTTTAAATGAAACAGGGCTGTCCATAAGCAGAGACGAAGGATATCAAGGATCTGGAAAGATTCTGTATGGAGGAAGATCCATCCCAATGTGTTCTCCAATCTGATAAAACATTTTAGAAAAAGGCTCAGGGTAGTCATCCTCACGAGGTCAGGTGTTGAAAACAGGGGTGCTAATCATTTTACCCCTATCTTTTTGAGAGAATACATTTCTCAGAGCATTTGTATTATTAAGTTTCTTGAGCATAGAGCATCAGTATTTGTATTTTATTTATTTTATACATTCTTTTTTTGCTAAGGGTGCCAATAATTTTGGACCTGACTGTAAAACCGCTACAGACACACAGACAAAGCACCACGGCGGATGCACCAACACTGAGGACTGCAGTGTTAATCACAGCAACATCATCTGGCTTGTTTATCCTCTTTCATGCCACTTTGTCATATTTCAAAAAGTTTATGAAAATGAATATATTTCACAATACAATCCAATGAATTATTAAAATAAACTTGCATATAACATTTATTATTTTGCAGGAAATATGTTATTTTAGCACTCTAATTGAAAGAGGACAACTGTCTGCCAGAGAAAGGCTCTCTGTATTATAAGAGGAAGCATCTCAAGGTTACGGTTACCAGCTAGCCCCAAGAGCTGTCAACTGACACACTGCAATCCACAATGGCGACTCAATAACAACAATACTGATTATTTTTTTTAAAGAAGGCATCGCTTAATGTTTCCAGATACTAATATCCTATTCTTTAATAATTAATACATCTCAGACTACTTTCTAAATCATGCACACACACATCACCATCAAGGGCTGTCTCCCTCTCCCTCCCTGCCACATTCCCACTGCAAACTCTGTGAGAACTCCCACAGCCATAGAGTTTAAGAGTGTAACCCCCCTGAGACTGCAAGAACCCACTCCTTTAAGGCCAGCCAGCCGAGCCACACACAGTCCTCCAACTTTTTCAACAGAAAGAAAGCAGATGCAGAGAAAGGAACGAGAGGAAGTTTCTCAGGCACTTACGCAGTTTGACTTTACACTTCTCTTATACTCTTCTGGTCATACATACTGCATTACTGCATTGCGGTAAACCAAAACGGGGCAGATCAGTGCTCACCAAACATGTCATTTTGGGGGACGGTGTTCAACAGAATAATTATAACAGCGCTGATTATGCCTTTGATCCTGGCCGTCCTGGTATTCTGGGTAATAGCCCCGGCCGGCGCGGAGGGGGGGCGGGGGGGGTTGTGCAGCGACACCTCACAGGTGGTCCCCCGGGACCACTGGATCCAGATCTGACCCTGTCCTGCTCTCATCTGGGAGACAAGGAGTCTATCAGCCCAAAAAAGCAGCCTTGGCAGCTGCCAACTGTGTTTACAGCTGCACCGGATCAAACATTTATCAAATACCATCTTTACATTCTGTGATGAGAGGCAATCAGCATTTCACAGGCTGTCAAATGATGTCTAAAACAGTTTTGCTACCTGGCAGTGTCAAAAAGAAAATGGTTCAAATAATCTCATAAGGTGTCCAGGTTTCTTCCTAGTCAGACCTCCTGACAGACGAGACTAGCTCATATGTTAAAATATCAATTCTACCTAAATACTTAAAGCGCTCTAATGACAGCAAAGCTCACAATCAGCTTTCAAGTGTAAATGAACCCCTTTTCATTTGTATACTTACATCCATTTCATCTAAATCAAAATTGTCCTCAACTTTAAACTTCTGAAACAGATTAATATGGCCAGCTAATACATGCTCATTTAGTATGTTTGAGAAACTTCTATTCTGTTGATCCAGCGGATCCACAGAATGGAGGATTTCACTTTCACAGTATTTTCCCATGAAGGATTCTAGTTGGGAGCAGTAAGTGATCTCCCATCAGGCTCTCCACTACATAGTTCAGCAGTGCTATAGCTCCCTCTACAGGCACTGAAAATGTCTGCAGGAAAGAACTCTGGGTGACCCCTCTCTCTGCAGTTGCTGCTGATGTATAGCACATTCATCTAGCTCAGTGTTGGGGAGAAGCACATTTAAAAGGGAGTTATTTGATGAAGATTTTAGCTGTCACGCTCTCTCTCTCTCAGAAGAAGGGGACATGCCGTTGTCAAACTTGAGAAAAAGGCACTTCCTAAGCTCATTACTGAAGCATAAACAAGCACTGAAAAATATATACATTTCTTGTTTGCATTTCCGTTCACTGATGAGGTTTATGAGGCTTTTGCAGGATTATTTTTTTTTATGTGCGGGAAAGATTATTTTAACATGACCTAATTAGAAAGTCGCCATTTTAAAACAAACCTATAGGTGGAAAATAACTTCACTTACAAAGGAGACAACGCAATCAGAATCAGTAACCTCCAGCCTTGCAAAAAATGACAGTGCTGCAGAAGTTTGCATTCTTTCGAGGCTTCCTCTTCGCATTATAATACTCTATGGCAGTAGAATGCCTGATGAGCCATCAATCTTGATTTCCAAACAGAGTACATTATATACCCAATTTACTCAGAATACATACTTCTCTGATTGCCACAGGGAAAAGTTATGTGCCTGAGAAGTTTATAAAAAATTCTAACATTCTCCATACATCCCTCTGTTAACATAGACCAGACCTTACAGGGCAAAACATTGCCAATGCAGCTCATGGGAGATTAGATTGCAGTGAACTTTTTGTCAGACAAATCTCTCATACAAACTAAAAATACTTCGCACAAATGTATTTTATAACGCACACATGAAGATCCACATTCCCTGAAATGATTGCTTCATCTGAGCAGCAATGTATACTGCATGTTGTGAGCAGGTCAGAGCATTAGCCTATGGGACTTACAGCAGCTTGGTGGCTAAGGCTTCCTGGTAAGGCACTAGCGAATGATCCCACAGTCCTGGGATGAAACCACATCAGCGGTAATGCATTACAGGATGCATATGGAGTAAAACAGCAGGAATGGTCTAGCTGGCTGATAAATAATGTATTGTAATGTATATTAAAGGCTGAGCCAACACTGCAGCCGTTCCTAGCAGCATATTCTGAGAAGCAGCAGAAGCAGAGGCAGAGTGCTGCTGTAGAAAAGAGCAGACAGTCTTCTAATTATGCACATCTGAGAGGCAAGCAGAGGCCATCTGTCAGTGTCTGAATCAGTTACCTTATTACCAGTGCCTAAAGATATAAATATAGGAGAGGGAGCTGCTTTCATTAAGGCACACAGTGGCATGCTGCTTCAGATGGCTCCAAACACAAACTTAATTGCAAATGAGGACTTGTTGTGAGGAGGAGTGGCCCTAGTGTGGTTGTGCTGTCGCTGACCCCGCAGAGGGCCAGGGCACTAGCGTGTGTAGTGGTATGTCACAGGGCTTGTAATGGCTGTCAAGGCCCCTCGGCTGCCCTCTCGTCTCACATGGCAAGGATTTTGTCTGTCTGTGTTTTTACTCACGCCCAGGAGTTCTCTGACTGTCGATCCGAAGGCCATATTCAGGCTATGATTATTGCTGCTCATCATGCAGTGAGGTGTTGTGGATGAGATGCCTGATTAGAAATCAGAACTTTTCTCCGGTCTAACTCTATCTGCTGGTGAGTGGGTGATAAACACTACTTATTTATCAGCAGGCTGATTCACTCTCTCCTCAGGCAAGTCTCAGGCACCTTTGACACCAGCGCTTTGGGAAGCACACCTCATTCCAGAGGAAGCCATAGGGCTCAGTGGACTGCAGATAGCCAGACTGCTCTATTGCAGTGTCTGTCTCTAAATAGAACTGCCTGGGTACCAAACTGTCCATCTTCCTCCAATGAAGATAAGAAAACACACAGAAATCATTTCCTTACTTTCAACAGGAGCACTATGCTCATACTAAATCAACAAAAGATCTATCTACTTACAGTATACATATTTAGATCTATTTACCCCACAGTAATAAAATAATGTACATATTTCTGGCAGAGGTATCCCTGTTTTCCCCTCCCCAGATCTCCTATTTGTGGGCTTGTCTTGAACAGCAGGTGCAGTAGAAGTGAAAAAGAAAGACTACCACACTCTGGTGGCCTGCACAGTATCTCATTTTAGATGGGGGCCAGGAGATGGCCCTATACCGCTGACCTGTCACCTGTCAGCCGGCCTACCCTCCTGCTTTCCTGACTGCTTGTTCTCCTGCCCGCCCGCATGGCTGACTACCTGCTTTTCTCCCTCAAAGTCTCTGCCTATCTGCCTATGCACTTGCATACAATATACTCTACATTCCTGTCAGTATGTCTGTGTGTCTGTGTGTCTGTCTGTCTGTCTGTGTGTCTGTCTGTCTGTCTGTTTGTCTGTGTCCATACCTGTACCACAGGCTCTGATATGGTGAGCCAGGCCATTGCCTGAGGGGACATCCACCTGAGGATCAGTGAGCAGGGTTTAAAGAATACACCAGGTATGAAATGCACGTCGTCCCGAAACAGAACATAGAGAGGAATAAAGGCTGTGAAGACAGGGATCTGTCTGTGACCGCTTCCTCACCCTGACTTGACGCTGCCAGGGCTTTATGGCAAGAGGATGCTCTTAATCATGACATTACATGTACTTTAAGGGGGATTCACAGGGTGAAATAAAGATTATTTCAGCTTAGGGCAATAGATCACAACGCCTCATTAAAACCTCTAAACAGAGACATTTATACAAGGTTCAAATCTCCCAGGCCGACTGTCACTCCTCCTCCACACAGAAGAGCAGGGGGAATGCTTTACCACTAAGTCAGATGACCAAACGGCCAGACCGAAGCCCTTCACATAAAGCCCTAGTGCCAGAAGAACACTGAAGGAAGACAAGTGGGGTTTGAATTAAAGGATAGAGCACAGCTTCTACTTTACTTTCAAATGCAAAATGAAGATGGGAGCTTCGATTCATTGGAAGTACGTGACTGAGAAACAGTAACAAGAATCTAGATGTGTGTACCTGAATTAACCATACTGTCCATTATCTATTTCACATAGATGAAGGAAAGGGCTCAAAAGTTCTGCAGTGAAATAGGACAGAGACACCACTTGCACCGCCCAAGGCTTAGCGCTAGTTCATTAACATGGGGCAATGACTTACCAGGAAGGCCATTATACTCCGCTGCGTGCTCTCCCACTGAAAACAGCTTTTAATGTACTGTAACGTATGCAGCAGTGCCATGGTGATTTTCCGAACTCTGTAGATATTCTGGGCAAGGACCTAATGGGAGAATCAGATGGCAAATGGCAGTTAGCATGACTTGATTAAAAGCTTTATGTGTATGATTGAAAAGCAGGTTTATTCAGGTTTACTCAAGGCCTTATTTGCTGCTGTGTGGCTTTACTAGTTTGATGTCTGGAGTTAATAAAGCCAATTAGTTTGACTATGACCAATCAAAGCTTCTATGCTGCTTGCCTGTGGCAGCTTTGTTTCTGTTATATGAGGGGCATGTTCCAGTACTCACACTTCACTCCTTCAACCAACAAATTGTGTCTACCATGCTTTATGTGTATAAATCATGAATTTTAGATTATATAGGCCTATAATTCTTGCTAAAACAAACCTTTTTGGCAAATTTTGGGTTGTCCTCCAGGAATTTTTCCTCTATTGGTTTGAAGGTTCTTATGCCGGCTCTAACCTGAGAAAGATATTACAAATGATCAAAGACAAATCCAATCCAAAAGCAATGAGAAGGAAACTTAATGCAATTGGAAAACTCAGTATACAGTGAGTACGGTATATGACTGGGTCATCTGTCAAAGAGCATTAGCTAGGCTAGAATCAGCCAGGGAGTTCTTACTGGGTTATAGTGGACCTCCATCACCAGTGAGATGGTCCCTTTGGCCGGACCCCTCCAGTTCGCTTTCTTTAACCCCCGGGTGACCTGTTGTCCATTCTGAACCTGTTGTGGTGGAAAATGCATTACAATCAATAGCACCTCTCTGACCCATGACATGTTTTACGACTTGTCAATGTCAATGAATAAACTATAAGCCCCTTATAAATCCAAGGATCCCCAACTTTACTGTGAGTAATGGAATGGCCACTCTGCCCAGAAGGTCTGGGGCTTTGTCTCCGTCTTCACCAAAGACAGTCAGCTCCAAAACATCATGGATGTCCTTTACTGGGCTGCCAACAGATAACCAGTTAGTCCGAATCCGAAGGAATACATTCATTTGCATCAATGTTTACAAAGTACACTAAAAGACCAAGTAAAAACACATGTACAATGTAAAGACTTTGTTCCACTCGGGGCTGAGTGTTTTGTAGATGGTGTGAGTCTGTAGCCTGCTGTTCCCCAGCTCCAGTACACAGAATGGATCACTTTTCCCTGCAAAGAAAGAAGAAAGCTGTGTTAAACTGTGTGTGCGATTGTAGATTAACTTAGCCATGTAACTTAACCAGTTAAAACGGTAATGACTAAAAGTGGAGTGATACATCACCATTGAGATCAGTTGATGTGAGATCTGTGGCACTGACAACCTTGACTTGAAGGAAGCCAACCTCCCTCAAACTTTTGTGCGAGTTCTTCAAACTCTGCAAAAATAAAACGATACAAACCAGTCTTACTTAAATGTATTAACGCAAGCTAGTATTCCTAGAGAGCTTTTGAAATGTACTTACTTATCTACTGGTAGCACTTATATTAATTCAACCATGTAAAATGTCAAAAGTGGCATGAATAAATAGTAATATGTCACTAAACATGCTAACATATTTCTCTAGGATTTGGTCCCTCTCGTCTGGCTGTTCCAGGGGAGTTTTGTTGAATTCGTTGATGGACACCCCACAGCATGGGTTGAGGGTGGCCAGGAACACCAGCCTGCCCTTGTCTTCGTCCAGGACATAAGTGTAGAGCTGCTGAGTGGCTACTGGCAGCCTGGACAGGTCCACCTCAAACCTAGATAACGATGGGATCAGTCTTCAATATCACTACTTAATAAGAATCAAATTAAAATCAAATCTAATATATTTATAAAGCCATTTTAACATCAGCAGATGAGACAAAGTGCTTATACAGAAACCCAGCCCAAAACCCCAAACAGCAAGCAATGCATATGTCTATTTCAAAGAACAGCAGTCGTACCACAAAAACAACACTCAGAATCAAGCAAATCAATACTCACATTCCCCAGGATTCCTCGCTCTTCCTGCCTCTCTTCGCAAACACCTCCACCTGCAGTGGCTCCAGACAGTCCTCATACTTGTTGAAGTCAAACCTCTCCCTCCACTGAGGGTTGGCTTGAACGCACAGGTTCTGGGGGAGAGAGAAAGAGCAGAGTGCTGTTACAGTACTGTAGCGTAGGTGGGCACTGGCACAATCACACACAGAGCCTGGTGTGGAGCAGTGTCAGGTTTAATGCAGTGTCACAGTGAGCAGAGACTACATGACAGGTGGATTAAGTCTTCATTCAGTGCTACCAGGAAGGGGCGGGGGAGAGGAGAGGAGGGTTTTTTGTGTGAGCGCACCTCAGCCTCCTCTCTGGGATCGTAAACACTGACAGCATCCAATTAGAATTAGCTTTGTTCAACAAACAAGCTGAAACGAAACCAGAGGTTTACAGAGAAATGACATGAAAACACAAGACGGGCGCACTGCGGAATCATCAGGGGGGAGGCCAACAAGTAGAGGTAGATGAGCAGGGCATGCTGGGTATGCAAATCAAGTAAAGCATAGTGAAGCCCTCCACCTGAAGGAGAGCATAGTGGGGAGATTGTACAGTGGCAGAGAGGCCCAGTCTAATGAGCTGCTCTGCCATGCCCCAGTGAGCCAAGGTGGAGGTGAGCCACTGACAGGCCCCTGCTGAGAGAAAGGGAGGGAGAGAAGGAGAGAGAGGGAGAGACAGAGAATGAGAGAAAATGGGGGGTGAAATGCCGGTGGAGAGCATGTGCAAAAGGGTAGGGGAAGAGAAAAGAGGAATGGAGGAGGCAAAAAAACCCAAGGAGAAATAGATTGAGAAAGAAGCTCACCTTGCTCTTGTACTTCTGTTCTCCCAGTCTGTAGCGCACATAGATGTCCCCCTGGACATTTTCAGGCATGTCCTGTCCCTCTACCAGGGTGATACCAAACACTCCACTCCACAGCTGGCTGTTCTTGGTGGCCTCAGCCGAGCGCTGGATCTGGGCTTTATCTTGGGGCTGGGTTTGGTTCCCCTTTTGGTTCTGGACTCCCTAAGAGACACAAACATGGACACACAGCTGCATTAGGACACCCTCCATGACAAAACACTCTTGAGTGGCTACCCCACTTCATTCACCTGCCCCTCAAATCTGGCACCTCATTACATATATGGATTGCATGAAAGTACTGTAGGACTCTGCTAGGCTCCAGACCCTCTCTGTTTGAGAACATTAGCCCATCTCCAGTGACAGCAGCAGAGCCACACCAGCGAGGAGAGGTGCAGTTCCTGGAGAGAGGGAATGTCAGTGAGCAGAGCACAGCAGCCAGATGTCCCTGGCTGTGACAGTCCCACTCATCACAGACCCAGAGACAGAGTGGGGGGAGGCAGGACACTTGGCATACTGCACAGGAGACAGCAGGCAGCAGTGAGTAATGATGCAATCCAACCACACAACCCTCTCATCAGCAAATTATGCATGGGTGTACATACAGTCTGGGAATGATATACACAGCATTGCAAACATTGGTCTATTTTTCACTGAATCCCAAACCAAAATGTTGACTGTCTTCAGTGATATCTCTTATCTCAATTGTCCAATCAAATGTCTAAAATCAACTATTAGGGTGTTAAATGTCCAGGATGTCAAAACACTGAGACATCAAGGACAGCCCCTCCCAAATGATCCAACGGTCCTGCCGTGGCACATCGGGAAACAGAGGAGGAGAAACAGGCCTTGATATGTGTCCCTGTGTTAAAGTTCCCTTGAGCCTGTGCAGTGATAGGCCGTCTCTTTCAAAACAAACAGCAGAGAGAGAGAGAGAGGTTGTGTGGGCTGACTAATTAAAGAGCAGGGATATAATCTGCTCTGGCCTCTTTGATACTCTGTCTCCCTCTGCTGCCTTGGCCGGCACAGCTTCAAACAGCTCCCCTGCCACCCAGTCCCTCCCATCTCCTCTCCCCTTCTCTCCAGGGTCACCGCCCACACCGCAGCCCAGGGCCCAGGCTGCTGGGGATCAGAGCCTGTACGTCGGTCTCAGGGACCTGCATTAACATGGAATACCACGGCACAGCGCTGCTCGGCCCTATAAATACCCCATGCTCTGCTCTCTACAGAGGAGGAATACAGAGGACTGGAGGAGCGACATAAAGTAGGGCCTGGCCAAGTCATCCCAAGTGTTTATCTTGGACAGAGTTCTATCTCAGCGGCCAATAAAACAATTCCACTTAACTGTAAGTGGCCCCTAAAGAGAGTCTATTCCTGGTCCTAAAAGGGGTATGCGATTGCTTCCATATGGTGGGACAGCATGGGGACGAGCAGGATGAGCTCAAACCTAGGTCCATTTGGCTGGTACCTCGGCTCTGTCCATCCACAGCTGTGATATTACATCCTAACATCTGGGTTATTGCCCGCTATGCCTGGGAATTATCAACCTCGCGAATCTTCGGCATCCCACACTGGCAATGTGCCTCAAACATCAGAGCTCCCCCCACCCCTCCTCCCACACGGCCTCCTCCAGACAGAAACACTATCAAGCAAAGCACAGAAACAGAGTTTTACTGGGGCAGTTGCCATTCACTGTCTCTGTGGTAGTTGTCTCTGTGGTAGTGTTGAGAGTGAACAGGAGTGAGGAGTAGCAGTGGGAGATGAAGAATGACTAGCTTAGTGCTCAGTCCCGGCCATCAGATAGGTGTCAAATGGAACAGTAATTTAGAGAAATATCATCTTTGCTAAAAATATGGATTCAAACATCACATTAACATTGTCATACGGCCACCGAAATGTCTTGGTACTGCCATCTGCCTCTGCCAAATGACAGGGTACATTTGCACCACGATTTGATGAACATTTTCACATTGTCTTTCTATCTGCCCATTTATCCATCTGCAGAGCATACAGTGACTATGTGAATTGTGCTTTATTTCTTACCTGTTTAACATCAAACTCAGATTCAGAGAGAGATGAAACAGTGGCAGATGAAGTGACTGGATAGGTGTGAGAATAAACCCACAAGCACCATCATGAGAAGAGCACCAGTCCAAAACACATCAACACTAACTGCATCCAATTTCAGCCTTCATCACAATGCTTCAAATGAGAGAGCTGTATTAAGGGCTGTATATTAAACCCAATAAAGGCTCTACTCCAAACTGTGCTTAGTCAACATGTAAATATGTTGTTATCATGTTTAGATCATTTGTAATGCATGGTTTAGTCTGACACTTGAAAATACAACTTGTCATTATAAAACCATGTGTACAAAATACATTATTTAAGGTTGAAAATGCATGCACAAAAACCAAAATCCTGGGACTATACTTCGCTCTTTGTTATGATAGTCATTTCTAATACAGTGATCTACTGCCCCCTGCTGCTGGATATCAGGCACAATCTCAGCCATATTTGGATTTCTCTGACTAAAGTAATGGTTGTACTGTTAGTAAGTCTAGTACTGTATGTCTATTCTAGCAATAGACATTGGCATATACTGACATTGAACAGATTTTAGAATTAGATGCACACAACTAAATGTATGCAAGTAGAAAGGAGACCAGTGGAAAATAGAACATTCTAGTTCCTACCCTCTTTTTCTGGTGCCATTTCTGTTAACGAGAAGAAGAAAAAAAAATCAGGAAAATTTGAAAATATAGTGATTGAAAATATTGACATTGAAAATTAGGGATGTAACATTAGACTCCAATCAAATCAGGCTTACACGTTTTTTGATAGTAGCGTCTCTAAAAGTGAGGCATGTGTCCATGACGATGACCCCCATGTCATCCTCCAGACTGTTGGGGTCCTCCAGACTCAACACCATCTCACCGGTCCTGGACAAAGAGAGACAGAGACGTACTGCAGTTTACTAGATAATACACTGAGTGATTAGCAGAGCATGTGTATTACTCACTTGTCTAATTCAAGGTTTTTGATGACAATCGTGCTGGAACCCATGAAGTCATCAGTGGTTAGGTCCTTATCATAGACCTGCAACAGTTAGAAACACCATATTCAATATACAAACTGTATGTCAATCAGGTTTGGCACAATGAACTGTTATTGAATGCCAGTTTTGTATCCTTTTCAAGCCATAGCTATGACATGATTAGAGTGTCAATCTGTCACTTTTATGACAATATAAGTACATTGCCGTTCATTTGTAGGTGTTACTTAGACAACCTAAGTCAAAACAACAGATCAACGTGACACTCACCCTCACGTCAACAACCTGCTCTCGATCCTGCAGGGGGAAGGAGAAGGACTCGCTCCATTTTGGATTTAGGTTCTTATACACAACTTTGCTTTTGTAAATCGTCTTCCCTTCCAGTTTGAACTTGACATAAGGATCACTTGTACCTAGAGATTCAAAAACAAAACGGAATGTTGAGAAAATAGCAGATAAAAGCATTATCAGATTATCAACACAATCAATCATGATGTGAGACAAATTCTTACTTGCAAAGTGGTGTCATTTATACAACAATTGTATTAAAAAATAAACGTACAAAATGTAATATATATATGACAGGAAACCAGTCAGATCCGCACCAATTAGAACACAGAGACTGAGATATGCAGGGATGAGGTACACCACATATTTATGAAAACAGAGGGATGTATCTGTTTAATTGTGAAAGAGAAGAAACTCTCGCCAGCATGAAGCAACCAGCAAATAAAGTCCTGAAACCAGGAGCAACCAGTGTTAATCTCACAAGCCTGTTAAGTAAGTCGGCCTGGTGGTGGGGTGGGGGGACGGGGCGTCTTTGTCTCAGCCATGGTATGAAGATTGCCTGAAAAATGAAAGCCAGTCCCATGCCTTCATTTGTATGGAGAAATGAAAGGGTGCTTGAGAGAACCTGCAGGGAGGCTTGAATCACATGACAAAGGCCCTGTGGGGATGGGCTGTCAGGCCTGTCAGCTCCCCACTCCAAATGAACATCTCCCAAAGGCAGGCAGGACCCACAGCAGCTCCGCCCTGCCAGTCTGACAGGAAAACCTCCAGGCAACTTGACAGGAGGAGAATGTGGCAGCCAGTGAGGAGAAAAGCTCTGGCGTGACAGAATGGTGACCATTGAAATTAACCGCGAAAAAAGGGGAGAACAAAAAAAGAGAAGTGGGGGCTGGTGGCGAGGGTCCTTTCAGAATATGTAATGACAGTGGATGGTGTTGGTGGGTCTCAGGCACCGTGTTGATTGTAGGGCAAACAGTGGAGAGGCAGGGGGCGTGTGGGTATTGCATCATCATCATGGTGCCATCCTGTCAGGAAAAGTAAGGTCTCAACTAGCAGGGAGCTGTGGCCCGAGACGACAAGGTTAGTGAAGCCACGGCGACAGTTACATAAGAAACCTTAGCACAAGCTGAGGGTTACATAGAGAAAATAATATAGCCTACATATGGCAGCAGCGGTCAGCCAGGCAAAGAGGTGGAACTTAAGATTGCAGACAAAAAACATGTTTGATTGAATTTCAGCCAAAAACCTCCAACCGATATGTTCATAAAATAAAATAAACAAAATATTCCAGAGATGTTTGGTTTTCAATAGCAGCGGAGAAATGAATAAAGTCCATGTTGTGTCTTTCAAACAGCAATTCAGTTTATGGACAGTTGAGGTCGCTGCTTCCCCAAACCAATTGCATTGCATCCCAACAAGCCCACAATGACAGTGGGCAGATGACTGAGGAAATGAACAATTGAGGTACGCATATGAGAAATATTTTAGTTGTATTTTGAAGGGGAGACTACATCATAATCAGTAAATATTAAATATAACAATCAATAATTTTGGGATACAAACCCCAAGCAGTCAGTAGTATTCCACAAGCCTTCGGTATCTTATCTGCTGTATATAATGGAATACCATGCACTGGGTGTACAAAACCTTAGGAACACCGTCCTAATATTGAGTTGCACCCCCTTTTGCTCTCAGAACAGCCTCAGTTCGTTGGGGTTTGGACTCTACAAGGTGTTGAAAGCGTTCCACAGGGATGCTGGCCCATGTTGACTCCAATGCTTCCTACAGTTGTCTCAAGTTGGCTACACTGATTGAAGTGGATTTAACAAGTGACATCAATAAGGGATCATAGCTTTCACCTGGATTCACCTGGTCAGTCTATGTCATGGAAAGAGCAGGTGATCCTAATGTTTTTTATAAACTGGTGGTTCGAGCCCTGAATGCTGATTGGCAGACAGCCATGGTATATCCGTCGGGTAGCCTAGTGGTTAGAGTGTTGGACTAGTAACTGAAAGGATGCAAGATTGAATCCCCAAGCTGACAAGGTAAAAATATGTCGTTCTACCGATGAACAAGGCAGTTGACTCACTGTTCCTAGGCCGTCATTGAAAATAAGAATTTGTACTTAACTGACTTGCCTAGCTAAATAAAGGTAAAAAAAATACAAATGTAATCAGACCGTATACAATGGGTATGAAAACGTGTATTTTTACTGCTCTAAGTAAGTTGGTAACCAGTTTATAATAGCAATAAGGCACCTCAGATGTTTGTGGTATTTGGCCAATATACCACGGCTAAGGGCTGTGTCCAGGCACTCCACGATGCGTGGTGCCTAAGAACAGCCCTTAGCCGTGGTATATTGGCCATATATCACACCCCCTCGTACATTACTGCTTAAGTATACTCAGTATATGACATGCCAACATATCAACATCTACTGTCCTATACAGACCAAAATAATAAGTATGACATAAGTTAACATAAACATTTACAACCATTGTGATTTAAGACTAGGGATTTCCTTCAAAGTGTTCAGAACACTAAGAATTACAGCAGAGGTCCAAACTTCCTAGGATGTATTTTAGCAAATCTCCAGCAGGTGGCAGCTTGTCATTTGTGGTGGGAAAATGTTATTTAAAAGCAACAGTGAAACATTGCATGAACTCTCCAACTGACAAAAACATGTTGCATCTAAATTTGCATTGGTTATGAAAACCATACCACATAATTTGTTTCTCCACACATGTTGTTAAGGGAAGGCTCCTGGGTGTGTTTTGGCGTCAGATTCTGGTCTGACTGGAATCACTGTCAAAAATACATTCCACACAGTTAGGGGCCCTTTGTAATGTATGTGCTTCAACTAAAAAATACTTTCTTGATGACATGTTCAAAATCAAGATCAACAAAGTAAATATGATGAATTGCTTTGTCATCATCCTACTCACGGCATAAGGGACACCTTCTCAAGTTGAAAGTATGTGTCTATCAATATACCCAGCATCCCTCAGACTTTACATTCATCCATATGTAGACCTCCAAAAGTACCAGGTTCTTTTCATCCACTTACCATTGCGGTCTCTGATGACCAGGTTCCTGCCCTCCTTCAGGTTGACGGTGAGGAGGTACTTCTGGATAGGACCAGATGGGCCCCTTGCTGCCATAGCCTGTCAAGGAAAGGAATCACATGAATATGATGCTCTATAGTCTACAGTCTTAGTGTTGTCCATTATCATTGACAAGGTCAGGACATCCAAGTCCAGTACTCACATTGTTGCCTGCTTGACCCTGCAAGGGCTGGGCATAGAAGTCATTGTGCTCATTGGGTAACTAAGGGAGAGAAAAAAATGTAAGCTTATCAAAAAGACATCTACAAAATATGGAACAAATGTAGATGTTATCATGTTCAGTCACGTTGTTTACCACTTTTTAACCTCAGGTACTATAATTGTACCGGCAACCAGTAAGGCAGGTTTGTAGCCTCAACAATGTCTGGCCTTGTAATAAGACAGATCTACATTTAATACAATGGAAGGGACTTCAGCTCGGAGCTACTAAAGCTACTATAAGAGCTACTAAAGCTACTATAAGAGCTACTAAAGCTACTATAAGAGCTACTAAAGCTACTATAAGAGCTACTAAAGCTACTATAAGAGCTACTAAAGCTACTATAAGAGCTACTAAAGCTACTATAAGAGCTACTAAAGCTACTATAAGAGCTACTAAAATAATGTTTCTTCTGCTCAGCATATACATTATATGAGTATAGGGATTGCTATCTGCAATGGGATTTCTGACAAAGAACCACTGAAGCGTTGTCTTAAAGGTAGAATGTTATTTTAAACAGTAACAAAGCGGCCAACCGCCTCTGTTTCGTAACCACTCTCTATGGATACAAGGACTGACCGTCCATGAAATCAAAATGATCGTTTTAACCATGTTTTTAAGCCTCTGTATACAGTGTTTAATCGAGTACTCAAACGGAAGTCAAAACTCAATCTTTAACCAGAGATTCATTTTTTTCTAATACTGTAAAACTGTCTGATTTATTTCATAACTCTGGTCAAAATTGAAAACTGGGCGACAGGTAGCCTAGCGGTTAAGAGCGTTGGACCAGCTCAAGCTCTCCTATCACAGCACAACTAACTCCATGAGTAGGGCCCTGTGTTTTGGTTAATCATGTTGCATGACCTGGATTTTTGTAGTTATTTAAAGCTTTTCATCAAACTGTCCGATTTCCTTTTCATGTCAGATGGTCCAGCGCCATCATCATTTTGGGTTGAATTCTCATTTCTGGAAATGGCTAAAAATAAAGGTTCAAATCCAGATTGTTTGACATGATTAACCAAAACACATGTCCCTATCCATGAGAAATCATATGCTTATCACACACAAAGAAACTGGAACTGAATATCCAGCAACTTCGCACAGCCATTGAAGAGGAGTGGGACAACATTCCACAGGCCACAATCAACAGTCTAATCAACTCTATGCGAAGGAGATGTGTCGCGCTGCATGAGGCAAATGGTGACCAGATACTGACTGGTTTTCTGATCCACGCCCATCTGTGACCAACAGATTCCTATCTGTATACCCAGTCATGTGAAATCCATATATTAGGGCCTAATGAATGTATTTCAATTGACTGATTTCCTTAATATTAACTGTAACTCAGTAAAATCTTTGACATTGTTGCATGTTGCGTTTATATTTTGGTTCAGTATATATGGGGCAATTTGATTTCAGTTGACATTTAATTACCTAATTTACCTTTACATAGTCCTTTTGATTCCTAACATAAGGCTTCTACAAGCAAGCACCACTTCTGATGTAGCTGCCTTTTTGAAGATTGTGTTCAAAGATTTGATATTATGGCTTCAATAAAGTAATCTTAAATGGCAATATTTTTTTCATCGATATTATATATAAATATATATATATATATATATATATATGAGGCAATTAGTAATTAGGATGTGTTATCTGTAATGGTTATGATCAATTAGGCATTGTTCCGTACTGTTGGCATATAGATAAATGCAACAAAAGAAATCCAGGGCCGTTTTCTAATTATTATATATATTTTTTCATTCGAGTGCTCTAAAAAAAATCCTGCAAGTACTAAGATAATCAAAACATTTCAAATGCCCATTCCTCTCACATTTACATTGTTTACAAACATTGAGAGTAAAACAACTTAATATTTTGGGTTCTGATGAGGTATGATAGTTGAACTAAGCTCATAAGGAATTGCTAAGTTATATTCTTCAAAAATCAATGGGTATATATATCATTAATTTAGTCCAAATATGGATGTAGCAATTAGGGTTTCTAGCTTTAAGCACAAACCACGACTTTAAAGTATATCTATTGTAGCTGATCTGGAGACTGATCATAGAAAACTTCTAGGCATAGAGTCAGCATAACAGCTCAAGGGTGTGAAAACCCAGACCACAGTATTTGAATATGAAAAGAGAGCTTGGCAAATGCTAATAAGACCCCAGTGAAAATGCACTGCTTTAACACACTGTACTGTGTCTTGGTCACTAAACTATCCTCCTGTATTACTGTCACATAGAAACATGTATTTTCTATCAAAACGTGTGTGAAATCTGTCAGTCCGCATTTAGACTTTACACTGTATGCAGTAGGTCTATATCTATATCTGTGGAGGGTATTGTAAAGTACAACGTTAGTATGGTATCTGACCTCAATGTCTTCCTGGGGCTCCCTGCAGAAGATGTCTCTGATGTTTGTCGAGAGGGAGGGCTCCCTCATATCCAGGTCCTCAGAGTCAATGGGCCAGAACGAGTAGGCTTGTTCCTCGAACGGGGTTCCACACACAGAACCGTCCCCACTGTCTGCAGGGGTGCCCATCCTGTCTGGGGTGCCCATTCTGTCTGCCTTGTCCACTGGCAGAGACCATCTATCTGGAGAGATGTTCAGTCTGTCAAGTGGATTCGTAGGAACAGACCATCTAACTTCTGCTGGTAGTTTCCCTCGCTCCCTGGAAGCAGCCAGTCTCTCTGTAACCAGGTTTGTTTGGTCTGAGACAGAAGAGGCAGATCTTTCAGCAGATGCACTCACTTTGTCGCTAAAAGTGACCACTCTCTCTTTAGAGAAGAACAATCTTTCTGTAGAAATATTCATTCTCTCTACTGAAGCAGCCAATCTTGGTGTGGGCACAGGAATATGTGGAGAATTTGATCTCGGGGTAGGTGGCTTTCCTCTGTCCACTGCTGTTTTTACTCTGTCTGCTGAAGAAGAAGAAGCATAAGAAGTAGATCTCTCTGCAGGTGTGTTCTGTTTGTCTAATGGCGTGTGGATTCCACCCATAAAGGTTGCCATGTCCTCCTCTTCAGATTCTTCATAGAGAGTTTGTGTCTCCACAGGTGCAATCATTCTAAATCCAGATACATTCATGTTATCTATGAAAGTCAAATCATGCACAGTCTTTCTACCTGAGGGGCCTGCATCAGTTGCAGTCAGCCTGTCAGTGGATAGAGGGACTGAGTTAACAGAGGTATTATCACCGGAGCCTGAAGAGCTGTCAAAGAAGATGGCGTCTGGGGCTGTGCAGAAGGCACTGTCTGTGGGAGAGGGTTCAGCCTGAACAAACCTCAGGTCCGGCACTGATATACTGCGCCTGTATTGCAGGGGCTTGGGCTTCTTCTTCTCCAGTTTCCCAGGGGTCTTCTTCTTCTTTATGTTGTTGAACTGGGTCTTGGTCTTCTCACGCAGGTTCTCCCACACAGTCTTCTTCTTTGGGTCCATGCTGAGTGGTGCAGGCAGCAGACCACACCTTTTCACACAGAGACTGCAAGATGAAGTAGTATCAGCATTATTGTTTAAGTAGTACTGTCTACTGAACTCTTACAAAAAAAAGCTTCAGGCCTGACAAACATGATTGCACAATTGTTTTGGTTCTCATCATAGGGGTGGCATTCAGGGACGCTTTTGGGCGCAAACTCTGAATCTATATTGGCACAATGCCCTGAGTGATACTGTAATGATATAATGACACTTACCAAGCTTTTGGTACACAAATCACATTGTTATTAAATTTACTGTAGGAACTGCCATTTACTCGTGTCTGTTCACTATTCACTCCTACTGATGACATAGGGTAAAAAAAAGCCGCAGAGCCAAAAAAGATACATCTATACAAAGATACAATATTAGGTGTAGCATCTTGTTACGGTAGAGAGAAAGATATCACAGCTTATATGATGGGTTTGTTTAGATAATACTAGGCCTAGATAATACAAGGCCCAGTGCAGTCAAAAACATGATTTTCCTGTATTTTATATACATTTCCACACTATGATGTTGGAACAATTTAACCAGGTAGGCCAGTTGAGAACAAGTTCTCATTTACAACTGCAACCTGGCCAAGATAAAGCAAAGCAGTGTGACAAAAACAACAACACAGAGTTACACATAAACAAACGTACGGAATAATACTGTGAAATGTTGAAAATTATGATAATTTAAGTGTAAGAGTGGTTTCTTCTTGCTTGAGAAATTGCTCTTTGCTAAGAAACTATTTGTTTCTTTTTCACAATTTTCAACGAAAACAATCACAGTAAGGTATTTAAGTTGTTACCCATAAATTTGATATTGAGATTAAAACAGCTGCATTGGACCTTTAAGATGAAGAAATCCAATGTCAATAAGACATAGAAATAGGCCATTTATAATCTGACCTCATCCCTCTCCTCTCCCCCTCTCAAAAACAAATGTTCTTTACCTGGGCCTAGGCTATATCACCACAATCTACGAGAGGCCCAAATCAGACATAGAAAACTAAAATCATCATTCTATAGAGATTGGTTAACAAACTATCATAATATAACAGCCTCAGAATTTGGATAATGAAATATGATGAAACAGCCACATACTTTCTTAGACAGTTACAACGCTGCTCCACAACCTTACAAAGAGGAAATAGAATATTGTTCCAAGTCCGTTGTCTCAGGAAACGTCCAGAGAGCTAGTCAGTGGACTGCCCTCAGACAATAGTATGGTGAAAATGAGGAAGTCCCTTTCAAATGAACTTATAAATACATGCTCTTGCTTCTAGATAGGTTTGATGATTGGGTGGAGAGCAACAGCAGGGCCAAACAGGCCACACCAGTCCCACCAGGTGAGTTTCATGACATAGTGATATTTTCTGTCCACTAATAGCAGGTTGAAGTCATGGATTATAGCACCATGTATACCTTTACTGTACTTAGCATATTATTTTGAAAAGTCAAGGAAATCCTCAAGTTATGGAAGTGCTTCATAAGAAAGGAACAGAGTAGGTAACTGTGATAATGCTCCCAAAAACACTAACTAGCTGCTGACAGACGGGAAAGCCTTGCTTGTTCAGATTGTTGGTTTGTTTGTTTGTTTGTTTACATTGTGTTTGTTTTATCATGAATAGTCATATTTTCAAGTTTGCTGTTGTTCATAAGTATTACAAGAAACAACGTGCATATTTATTTTATTAGTCAAACAATCCCAGATGATGGATTCTGAGTCATGGAGTCTAAGGCATAGTAAAGAATGTAGGCTGTGTTAACTCATTACTGATCTCCAGCTCTTACATCCAATCACTGCATCACTTGTCTGTAGAGAACATAGCCAGGCTGCGTTTCTTTAATTAATCTCTAGTTATTTACAGTGCGACATGGTTTAGCCTAAGCTCATCAAAAGTGAGCATTTATGTTTGCTGAGAATCAACAATAGCTTTCTGTCCACACATGGAGGCTAATACAACAGGCCTAGCAATGTTCACACACTGATTTTCTATGCAGAACAGAGGTGACTCTGTGACAACAGACGCGTTGGGATTCTGGACCAAGCCTTGTTCAATGTTTGCTAATGTCTTAAAGAGCTCAGGCACACATGAAAGAAGCCCCAACTTGGCAACCAGTTAAAAGGGAGGAGTGGGGACCCAGAGAGGGCAAGCCCCTGTGGCAGGTGGCCTGTCGCCCTCCTTCTCAAACAGTCCAAAACCCTGCAAGGTTACTTTACACATGCACACTGGACTAATTCCAGCACCATGCACAGCTGGCCCATAATACTGAACCCCCAAAAACATGTCCTCAAAGCACATGCAAGCTGTTAGCTACAGATTTGTAATGGGCTAATACAATTTTCCATTACCCGTTACAGGATAGGTTCTTTTTGCGAAGCACAGAGAAATTTCGGCCAACATGTTCGTTCTCGACTCGGCCAAACATCTAAAATTGTTTTAAGATGGTCATTCAATGGATCATTTAGTTGTTTGATTTTGAATTTTAGGACCCCTTTAGGTATATTTTTTGTAAATAGAAAATGTATATAATAAAATATTGAATTTGGCCTTTACTACTATAGCCCATAGAAACACATTGAATTACACATTCATAAATGGCAAAAAAGACAGTCAAATAACCTATCATAAGGAATAAGGTTTTGAAGTGTCTGTCCTATATCTAGGAGAAATAAGAAATATATATATATATATTTTTTACACATATATAACCCCTTTTTTGGGTTGGCACCAAACTATCTCCATACTTCCATAATTGTTTTACTGTTACCTTAAGAGGAGTCCTTGTGGCGGTCCTAGAGCAAAACGGTGAACACCATCATCTTCGTGAGAATCTCCCCTTTCCACAGTGTAGCCCAAACGGTTTGGACGCTACAAACAGAAGTTGGCACATCGATGGTACCAACTTCAGACCACTGGGGCTTGTGGGGGTCGTAGAGAAAAAAGGAGACCACCATCATGTTCATCGTGTTAATTTTTCCAGAGTGGTTTGTAGGCCATACCGTTTGGACGGTACAGACGTTTTCTTTGAGAAGACCAATTTCCGGGATGTCTCATGGTCTGACAAACACTGGTGTAGCTTGGCCACCTTCCACCACATCTGTGGTGGAAGGTGATGGATTTTGATTGGAATTTTTTATTATGTTACTTAGATTGACACACCAGTTCATGAATATACTCTAGGGTAGAGGTCGACCGATTAATCGGAATGGCGGATTGATTAGGGCCGATTTCAAGTTTTCATAACAATCGGAAAATCGGTATTCTTGGGACACCGATTTTACGATTTTTAAATGTATTATTATTTTTACACCTTTATTAAACTAGGCAAGTCAGTTAAGAACACATTCTTATTTTCAATGACGGCCTTGGGTTAACTGCCTTGTTCAGGGGCAGAACGACAGATTTTTACCTTGTCAGCTCTTGATTAGTTTTTGCAACCTTCCAGTTACTAGTCCAACGCTCTAACCACCTGCCTTACATTGCACTCCACGAGGAGCCTGCATGGCAGGCTGACTACCTGTTACGCGAGGGCAGCAAGAAGCCAAGGTAAGTTGCTAGCTAGCATTAAACTTATCTTATAAAAAATAATCAATCTTAACATAATCACTAACTACACATGGTTGATGATATTACTAGTTTATCTAGCGTGTCCTGTGTTGCATATAATCGATGCGGTGCCTGTTAATATCTCATTGAATCACAGCCTACTTCGAAAAACAGGTGATGATTTAACAAGAGCATTTGCGTAAAAAAAAACACTGTCGTTGCACCAATGTACCTAACCATAAACATCAATGCCTTTCTTTAAAATCAATACACAAGTATATATTTTTAAACCTGCATATTTAGTTAATATTGCCTGCTAATATACATTTCTTATAACTAGGGAAATTGTCACTTCTCTTGCGTTCCGTGCAAGCAATCAGGGTATATGCCTGGCTCATTGTGAACTTTGTGAAGTCCATTTATTCCTAACAAAGGCGGTAATTAATTTGCCAGAATTGTACATAATTATGACATAACATTGTAGGTTGTACAATGTAACAGCAATATTTAGACTTAGGGATGCCATCCATTAGATAAAATACGGAATCGTTCCGTATTTCACTGAAAGAATAAAAGTTTTATTTTTGAAATTATAGTTTCTGGATTTGACCATATTAATGACCTAATACTCGTATTTCTGTGTGTTATTATGTTATAATTAAGTCTATGATTTGATATTTCATAGAGCAGTCTGACTGAGCGGTGGTAGGCAGCAGCAGGCTAGTAAGCATTCATTCAAACAGCACTTTCGTGCGTTTGCCAGCAGCTCTTCGCTGTTTATGACTTCAAGCCTATCAACTCCCGAGATTAGGCTGGTGTAACCGATGTGAAATGGCTAGCTAGTTAGCGGGGTGCGCGCTAATAGCATTTCAAATGTCACTTGCTCTGATACTTGGAGTAGTTGTTCCCCTTGCTCTGCAAGGGCCGCGGCTTTTGTGGAGCGATGGGTAACGATGCTTCGAGGGTGGCTGTTGTCGATGTGTTCCTGGTTCGAGCCCAAGTAGAGGCGAGGAGAGGGACAGAAGCTATACTGTTACACTAGCAATACTAAAGTGCCTATAAGAACATCCAATAGTCAAAGGTATATGAAATACAAATGGTATAGAGAGAAATAGTCCTATAATAACCTCAACCTAAAACTTCTTACCTGGGAATATTGAAGACTCATGTTAAAAGGGACCACCAGCTTTCATATGTTCTCATGTTCTGAGCAAGGAACTTAAACGTTAGCTGTTTTACAAGGCACATATTGCACTTTTACTTTCTTCTCCAACACTTTGTTTTTGCATTATTTAAACCATTATTATTAAACCAAACATTATTTATTTTGAGGCTAAATTGATTTGATTGATGTATTATATTAAGTTAAAATAAAACTGTTAATTCAGTATTGTTGTAATTGTCATTATTACAAATGAATAAATACATTTAAAAAAAGAATCGGCTGATTAATCAGTATCAGCTTTTTTGGGTCCTCCAATAATCGGTATCGCCATCGGCGTTGAAAAATCATAATCGGTCGACCTCTACTCTAGGGGGTTTAAATAGCCAAGATGGCGGTGTACATATTGCTGGATTACTTAATGGAGAAAAACATGTCATTATTTTAATAACAGATCATTTTCTAAATTCAAGAGAACCACTTGCAACTGGACACGGACATTTTAGAGGTTTTGCTGAATCGAGAACAAAGATAATACTGGCAAGTTAATGTTGGTCTCTGTGTTACACCAAAAGTACGTATCCTATAATGGGTAATGAAGAATCGCATTAGCCTTTTACAAATCTGTAGCTCAAAAGCTGTCAGAGGACAGAGATTTGTAGACCCTAGCCTGTGATCATGACTCTCAGTTCCCTTACATTACACATAAGAGTCATTGAACGAAGGCATCTTATGTACAGGGGAGTTTTCTTAAGAGGCCACACGCTCGGTCTGAACATTAACACGCATCGCTTGCGGTGCGGTTTTGGAAGCATAAGGACATTGTCTTTTTATCAGCAAGAAACATAAAAATTAAAATAGATGTTAAACTGATACACACCTTTATGAGGTTAAGGTTAGTGTTCCCACATGGCCAGATCTCCATGTTGCAGCGCGTGTTTACGGAAGACAGAGGGACCACCTGTGCTAATTAGCTATCTGGCATGCGCCGAACACCTGTGTGTAACAGAAGAAGGCCGCCAGAAACATGTTGTCACTGAAAAATACTGTAGGCTGCAACTGTGATAAAGCTAGTTAAAACAGTGTGTATTTTGCGTTTGTGAAATTATTTTGATGTTATATGAAAGTAAAGGGCTTTATGTTTCTAGAACCGTTTCGCAATTGAGAATCCATTCACATTTAGATGGAGTATTTGGCTGCAAGAGCCAGTCTGCCTCTGAAAATAACATAATATCCTTGTACCTTAAGGAATAAGGGTACAGTAACATTAAGCTCCTTAAGAGTACATCTTGGGCTATGTAGACCCCTGAAAGCTAGACAGTAACACTGCTTTCAGGTGGCTTGGTCCATTCAAGGGGATAAAATGCCCTTATTGGAGTTTCTTTATTCATTGCATTGCCATAGATCTATTGGAAAGTGAAGTTGCTCCTAATATTTGTGTCTGCAAGCTCTTGTTCCACCTTGGCAAATCAATAGGGTCAACTGCTTGTTTGTGCAGGCTATAACACTGATCACATGCATGAGATGGAATGAGGCATTAATCATATAAAAAAGATGGTCAGTGTTGTCCTGGCTAAATCTAAATTATTCAAGACCCCTGTGAATAGTTTCAGAACAAACTGTTATTAATCATTTGTAAATGCATTATAACCCATTAATGAATGGGTAATAACAAATTGGTCAATATAGTGTGATAGCCAGTCAGTGCTTGCCAAATAGTGAGCCACTATTTACCTCCAGCAATTAACAATTATAAATGCACTTACAAATGAGCATAATATTGAACCGTTATGTATCATCATGCAACCTTATTTTCAATCGCTGCACAGTTAAACAATAGTTATTTTCTCACTTTGGGTGTGATGCATTGTTGCTCTGTCCCAGAAATGGTTCGTTTTCAGACCAATGGTCAACTCCCATGATGTGTGTTGCCCCCCGTTTGAAAGCCTGATGATACATTTGTACACTGATTTATTCCAGGAATTAAGGACTCGTCTGAAGAACTCAATCCATATTATTAGTGTGGTTCGCTGGCTTCTGAAAAATTTCCACGATTTTGTGAAATCTGCCCATCTGTGAAACGAGTTTGAAATACAGACGACCTGGAACATGCCCAGAATGTTCATGTGACAGTGTGTCGTGAAGAATCAGGATGGACATTACTATGAAAAGTGTGCAAGCGCCAGACAGAAGAGACTGAGCGAAATAAACGTTGTTCACAAGGTATACATGTTGACAGAGTCGAGAGGGTAACTTCTCGATACAATTTGTTTCACTTTTGGATACAGAAGTTCTGCTGGAGGATTTAGCACTCTGCTCTTATAGCTAAGTTGCTAGCTTTTCTAGGCCCCCTTCCTACCCAGCTAATAGGAAAGGTTAGCTAGCTAGCATTAGGTAAAACCTCAAATGTGTTTTTGAATATAGAAATTATGCTAGACGATTTGGCACTAGTTAATATTTAGCATGATATAGTTAGCTAGTTTGATGGCTAGTTAGCTTTGCTAGCTAGGTAGCAAACGTTAGGTGCCAGCTAGATAGCCAACATCAACATGACAGAATTTCCATGCAATTTGTTTAGCTAGCGTTTTTGGATTAGTACGCTAGCTAGCTAGTTATCTAACCTTTAAACTCAAGTAGCTTTGTCTAGGTAGGTAGCTGATAAGTTAGGTAGTTAGCATCCTTTGTCAGCAAACTAGTGGTTCCATTTTTAAGAATAAACTACCATCTAGCTAGATAGTGTATAAGCAAAATTGTGATAACTAGCAAACCCCTTTAATCTGTGATAGCTAACGTTAGCTATTAGTGTTCGCAAGTAATGTTGAACACTAGTAACGAAAGCTAGCAATTATTGTTATTATTAGCTAGCAGTGGATAACATAAGTAGCTAAGCCTAAATGGTATAAATCATGATAATGATGATACTAGAGTTGTGTTGCTGGAGTGTCTATGCTAAATTGTCATAAATTCCTTTTCTCTCCCACAGATCCCTCAGACTCCAGGATGGGAAATGCTTAACAAGAAATAAAAAGATGGAGACACAGAAGGAGACCATGAGACTCTCTGTTTTATTTTAAATAGTTAATCTGTTGACATTTTATATTCTGACTTGTAACGTTAATGTTAAAAATAGGTAGAAAAAGACACCCCCTGTTTATTTAAATTAGCTAGGCTACTCACTATACCAATGGTAGGCCACAGATTTGAGTCACTGCTGTTAAAATTGTTTTCCCAATGTATCTTTCTATTACATTACATTTTGTTCTTACGATGTATTACATGTTTGAGGAGAGTGTGTGCTATAAATGTTTGCAACTCGTTAATAAATAGGCAGAATGTTTCCACTTTTTAAGGTATATTTTTCAGCAGTTATAAATGTTGGTAACTCATTTGTTAATGGTCAGATGATTGTCACTTTAAAATAGGGTATCATTTTAGCAGTTATAAATGTTGATGACTCAGTTATAAATGTTCATAGGTCTGCCACTTTAAAACAAGGTATACGTGTAACAGTTTACATGATGGTAAATCATTTATAGATGATTTGAGAGTTCACTCAGAGCTTAGACATACTTATAGGCGGTATTTGGTACTTATCACTACATTCATGAGAGTGTCTGCCAAATGAATAAAATGTCAAATGTAAAAAATAAATCAAAAATACAAATGGTGGGTATGAAGAACAAAACATTCAATGTTGTGAGAGAATATCTCCACTGTTTTACCAACCAAAGGTATTACAGTTACCATTTCACATCAAGGACTTCACCATACTTGGACTGTCACAGAGAAGTGGTAAGTGTGTTGAAAATATCTGGTAAGGGCTAATATGTTAGGATTGATGATTGAATAATGTTCCGTATGTACATTTGGCCAGGGTCTCAAAGGTGGATCAAGACACATGAAAACCAACATTTCCTGTTCCTGGGACAGCACCAATTCATCACACCTACAAGTGTTAAAATAATTGTTTCAGTGTGCAGCTATTGAAATTAAGGTCGCATGATGATACATATGGGTTAATCTTATAAGCATTTGTACGTGCATTTATAAATAGTTAATAACTAGGTAAATATTGGCTCCGTTTTTGGCAAACACTGACCCGTTTTTGCACTATTTTGACGTGATATAACCGTTTATTTACATATGATTAAATCATCGTTAATCGCGTAATTAAACCCCTTACTAATGGAACCTTATTGTAATGTGTTGGGTATTAGCCTGCATAGATATTAAATAAACTAAAATGTATTTTTTACTTAGGCGGTATTAGGCTTGGGTCGGGCCCTACCTTGACCTTTGTTTCAATGTGTACAGACCTACCTTGGTTGGTATTTGAAAATGCTAGTGAGACAGGAGTGGTGTAACTGGTGTTGCTTGTTTTAACAAGCGGGCGCGGCGTCTGCCACTGGATCCCATAAATCCACGCATCGAATGATGATCACCCAAGGATATTTATTTAGACTAAACTATGTTATAAAAAAGCCCAATCTGCTCCCTTCCTCTCAACCTAACTTTCCCTCACAGTCCCCTTAGTTCCCCCCAGTCCTGTTTTGGTGACATCGCACTCACTCAGCTGTCCATCACAGCGCTTTGGTTTCAGCCAATCAGTGTTCCCAAAAGTAACCTTTATTATTAAACCTTTATTTAAAAACAAATTCTTATTTACAATGGCAGCCTAGGAACAGTGGGTTAACTGCCTTGTTCAGGGGCAGAACGACAGATTTTTACATTGTCAGCTTGGGGATTTGATCTTGCAACCTTCCGGTTACAAGTTCTAACCACTAGGCTACCTGCCGCCCTTAACTAGTGTTTATTGCCGTGTTCAAAACCATTGGGAACTCGGAACTCTCTGACATCCGACTTCAGTGCGTTCAAAACAACTGGGACATCTTGAAAAAAAACGAGCTTCGATTGCGAAAAATCGATTTGGATTCCAACTCGCGAACTCAGCTTTCCATCCTGAAAAACACTGACGTCATGATTTGACATCGTATTTTCCCAAGTTCCTAGTTGTTTTAAACGTGACATTAGTCATCGAAAGAAGACAAGTATTGGATGGTAACCAAGTGTTTACTAGGAAGATTGTGCGTGCACGTAGAAAGTGAGTTATGGGGCCAACTGTTGGGTTTTTATGCTGCTAAACGATGCTTAGTTACTAATAGTACTTGTTTATTTTTTATGTAACTAGGCAAGTCAGTTAAGAACATAATATTATTTACAATGATGGCCTACCAGGGACAGGGGCAGAACGACAGATTTTTACCTTGTCAGCTTGGTTACTGGCCCAACGCTCTAACCACTAGGCTACCTGCCGCCCAAGCATAGTACAATAACAATAACACCAACTGTGCAAATACTCATGCAATTAAGGCAATGCTGGCACTTAGACAATGTAAACAACATGCACAATCTAAAATACACAAACCTTAGCTGCAAGATAACAGTACTGTTACAATACAGTTACACATAAGTCATTTAGAGCTGGTTATTTGAATAGCCTGTATGCGCACGCTACCGCTGCACTTTCATAGTTATTGCTACTGTTATTCCATTGTGAATTCTAGAACCTGCTGGAAGTCTCAGAGATGGTACTTTGGTCTCATAGACTAGATGTAACATAGTAAACGTCAAACCCGGACACTCATATCAGTATGATATGTTAAGTTTGGTATGATTACATAAGACAGAAGGTTACTTAAGGCAAAAACGAAAGGAGGGTTGTATGTCTAGCAACCCAAAGGTTGCGTGTTCAAATCTCATCATGGACAACTTTAGCAACTTTGCAACTACTTACTACTTGTTACAGTAGGTACTTTGCAACTACTTAGTTAGCTAACCTGTCCCTTAACCTTAACCCTTCCCCTAACCTTAACCCATAGCCTAGCTAACGTTAGCATTAGCCACAACTTAGTGGAATTTGTACCATATCATGCGTTTTGCAAACTCGTAATCTCAAATCTTTCGAATTGTAATTAGTAACATATCATACAAAATGAATGATGGACATCCACATATTAATATATAACAATGAAATGTAACATACCATACTAAATGAAAACGTGAATAAAACTGTAAATACATAATGCTCCACGCATACATGCTGTATGCTACAGTAGAAACGACAACATGATATACAGAAAATAAGGCACGTACTTTGATAGGAACGCACACATTATTATTGTTATTATTTGTTAGCAAAACAACAATGAAGGCAATGCGAGCGCCAGCCAGAAAATGTATTAGGGGAAAAATGTTTGTGCAAGACTACAGAAATGTCTGCTTACTTGATCTACGGAAACACTGGGAAAGTGCTTGGGCTCTCCTTGAAGAGGCAAGTTTGTCCGACTCAGTAATGCCTCAAACATAAATTGCCTGCAACAGCGAAATGGGATACTTCTATGTGAATTAATGAGGAGGCCGGAACACACCTCAATTCAAACTGTTATTAGAAAATAAAACTTGTTAGAAAATAATTAAAAATGTACAGGTTGAAATATAACCTGTCCTGCCTGCTAATTATCTGTAGGCTAACTGTCCTGTTGCGTAACAATCACATTTTGTAACAGTGAGTGCATTCTGACATCACTTGCATAAAACAACTCAGGCTGGGGCAACCTTTAGAGATATTTGGAGCGTGAAGTACCAACAAATGGGTGTGATCGTTCTATAGTGGTTCCTGTTGTGTACGATCAAACCGGTGTGATTAGAACGCTTGATTAGAATGCTTATATAGAACGTCCATTTTTTGATTGACACAACATTCAGCATTTGAGCTGGCCACACTTTTTTTTTCATAGAAACATTTTGCACAAATCCACTGGCTACAGGTTATCTACAAGTCTCTGCTAGGTAAAGCCCCACCTTATCTCAGCTCACTGGTCACCATAGCTGCACCCACTTGTAGCACGCGCTCCAGCAGGTATATCTCACTGGTCATCCCCCAAAGCCAATTCCTCATTTGGTCGTCTTTACTTCCAGTTCTCTGCTGCCAATGACTGGAACGAACTGCAAAAAGCTGGAGACTCATATCTCCCTCACTAAGCTTTAAGCACCAGCTGTCAGATCACTGCACCTGTACATAGCCCATCTGTAAACAGCCCATCTATCTACCTACCACATCCCCATATTTTATTTGTTTATTAATCTTGCTCCTTTGCACCCCAGTATCTACTTGCACATTCATCTTCTGCACATCTACCATTCCAGTGTTTAATTGCTATATTGTAATTACTTCACCACCATGGCCTTTTTATTGCCTTAACTCCATTATCTTACCTCATTTGCACTCACTGTATATAGATTTTTTGTTTTATTTTTTCTACAGTATTATTGACTATGTTTTGTTTATTCCATGTGCAACTCCGTGTTGTTGTATGAGTCGAATTGCTATGCTTTATCTTGGCCAGGTCGCAGTTGCAAATGAGAACTTGTTCTCAACTAGTTTACCTGGTTAAATATAGGTGAAATTTAAAAAAATTAAAAAACAAACAAACACAGTCCTTACAAAGTTATGTCCAGACTGTGACCAGTTTATTTTTGGATGCAATGTAAAGACATTCACAGAAGTAGCTGCAGCATAACACAATCATCCAAACCCGGAAAATGTAGGCTACATTTGTCCTAGCGCTAACTAAGAGATTGACTTAACACAAGCGGTCATATTTTTATAACTCTCAGCTGACAGAAACTACAATATGAATTAGCTAATAGCAACTACTATATATAATTAATCACATCACGGGTGAGCTCACCATTGATTGAAATAATTGAGTAAAACACTTTCTAGAAAGAAATCCGAGGATGGGTAGCTTGTATGCATGTTGAAGGGGGTGTGTAGTCTACGATTATCCACTTCCTGTCACGACTCCTACCGAAGGTGGCTCCCCTTCCCGTTTGGGTGGTGCTCGGCGGTTGTCGTCACCGGCTTACTAGCTGGCACTGATTCTCCCCCGCCCTTGTCTGTTTATTGGTTACACCTGTTGTGTATTTGCTGATTAGTTGGGCTTTAGTAGCCAGCCGGCCCGCCTGCTCTTTGTGCGGGATTGTCTGTGGATTACGTGTTTCCCATTTCATGGGTTTTGCTGGACAGTTTAAGTCCCCGTGTTTGGGGCGTTTGTTTTGTTGTACGCCCTGTGTTTTCGTGGGGTTAGTTTATGTTCGCCGTTTTGTGCATTCAATTAGCACTACCCTGAACTCTCTGCTTCCTGCGCCTGACTTCTCACCCACTACAACCAGAACGTTACACTTCCCTTCATTCACTTCCAGAAGTTTACCCGAAAGATGACTGAACCATTCCTTCACCTTATTAAAACATCTTTGGTCTGACAGATTACGTGACACCCAGAATGCATTGTATAATGTCATCAAACATGGTGCCACACATAGCTAGCAAATATCATTATTCAGTACAACCTCCAAAAGTATTTTACACACATCATAGGTGTACATTACAATAGATGCAATAATCGGAATGCATTATTTGGCACAACTACTTGAAAATGTGAATACATTATGCTACATACATACTGTATGCGCCTACAGTAGAAATGACAACACAATATACAGAAAATAAGGAGCTTACTTTGATAGGAACGCACACATGTCCAAAGTTATTATGTGTAAGGAAAACAACAAGGAAGGCAAAGTGAGCGCCAGCAACAAAATGTTCCAATTCTAGCAAGACTGCGCAAATATATGCATACTTGATCTGCACAAACATGAGTGAAGTGCAGTGGGTTTGCGATTACCAGCACATAATCCTGTTGATAGATATGCCCCCGGTTATTATGCGATTACCAGCACATATTCCTGTTGATAGATATGCCCCCGGTTATTATGCGATTACCAGCACATATTCCTGTTGATAGACATGCCCCCGGTTATTATGCGATTACCAGCACATATTCCTGTTGATAGACATGCCCCGGTTATTATGCGATTACCAGCACATATTCCTGTTGATAGACATGCCCCGGTTATTATGCGATTACCAGCACATATTCCTGTTGATAGATATGCCCCGGTTATTATGCGATTACCAGCACATAATCCTGTTGATAGACATGCCCCGGTTATTATGCGATTACCAGCACATATTCCTGTTGATAGACATGCCCCGGTTATTATGCGATTACCAGCACATATTCCTGTTGATAGACATGCCCCGGTTATTATGCGATTACCAGCACATAATCCTGTTGATAGATATGCCCCCGGTTATTATGCGATTACCAGCACATATTCCTGTTGATAGACATGCCCCCGGTTATTATGCGATTACCAGCACATATTCCTGTTGATAGACATGCCCCCGGTTATCACACAATGAGACGCAAAGAAAAGTTACGTTGTGTCAACAACCTGCGGCCTACTCAAGTTCTTCACTACTGCAGATTGTTTGTAGACTTAGAGTGATTTGGAAAGCATACGCTGGTCACTTTAGATATTATCCAGCAGGTGCGTGCTGTGTTATATGCTGAGGGTTGTTTTCCTAATATCTTTACCCATTGAATATTTGTGATTTTAGGCTATTTATTATTGGTATATTGGCTTTTGAGAAGTAATGATTATCGATTAAATTCCTGTTCAGTTAGGCGCTATGCCTAGTTTGGAGTCAGTGATGTGTATTCATGGATGCCAAGGGAAGCCAGGCTTCTCCAAATATTTGACCAATAAATAATGGCAATGATAAAATAATGTATCTTTCGTCTCTCTGTGTTTTCATAATTTCCCTTCAATTTGCAAGTGGCTGAATCTCACCTGAGAAATCATCCGAATGAGGGAAACAGTGCCCCTCTGTCTCAGTATGTGTAGCCCATGTTTCTGACACTGTCTGAACCAAAAGAGTATGACATGTTGCCACTGTAGCATTTGATTGATTGATGCCAGAAAGCATTTGGCCTCCCTTGATAAAAAAAACGTCTGAAAAAATTAGTCAATCAGTATTGAGCTGAGCTCAACTGTGGGTTGTCCTGGCACAGCAAAACGCCCCCTCAAAGGGGAGGCCAGTTTGGATTTGGCTTCCAGCCAATCAAATCACATCCATCGCAAAATGTAATTCTCAGAAAAACTTGTCGTTCTCTGGTCTACTTATGTTGTTATCCTGCAGAAGCTAGCTTTCTAAATCGTCCTTTTCCTAATCCATGGATGGAGATGGGGATTTGGACTTGTTGTTTTGACTTAGATGTAGACTATGCTCACGTTAACTATACTGAACAAAAATATAAACGCAACATATAAAGTGTTGGTCCCATGTTTCATGAGCTGAAGTAAAATATCCCAGAAATGTTTCATACAAACAAAAAGCTTATTTCTGTCAAATTTTGTGCACAAGGTTGTTTACATCCCTGTTAGTACGTATCCTTTGCCAAAATAATACATCCACCTGACAGGTGTGGCATATTAAGAAGCTGATTAAACAGCATGATCATTACACAGGTGCACCTTGTGATAGGGACTATAAAAGGCCACTCCAAAATGTCACAGATGTCTCAAGTTTTGAGGGAGCGTGCATTTGGCTGCAGGAATGACCACCAGAGCTGTGACCACATAATTGAATGTTAATTTCTCTACGTAGTTTTAGAGAATTTGGCAGTACGTCCAACCGGCCTTACAACCGCAGACCACGTTTATCCATGCCAGCCCAGGACTTCCACATCCGGCTTCTTCACCTGCGGGATCGTCTGAGGCCAGCCACCTGGACAGCTGATGAAACTGTGGGTTTGCACAAAAGAAGAATTTCTGCACTAATTGTCAGAAACCGCCTCAGGGAAGCTGTGTGCTCGTCGTCCTTACCAGGTTATTGTCCTGACTGTTGTTTGGCGTTGTAACCCAACTTCAGTGGGCAAATGCTCATCTTCGATGGCCACTGGCACGCTGGAGAAGTGTGCTCTTTACGGATTAATCCCGGTTTCAACTGTAGCGGGCAAATGGCGTCGTGTGGGCGAGCGGTTTGCTGATGTCAACGTTGTGAACAGAGAGCCCCTTGGTGGGATTAGGGTATGGACAGGCATAAACTGCAGACAACAACCACAATTGCATTTTATCGATGGGAATTTCAATGCACAGAGATAACGTGACGAGATCCTGAGGCCCGTTGTCGTTCCATTCATCCGCCGCCATCACCTCATGTTTCAACATGATAATGCACAGCCCCATTTTGCAAGGATCTGTAGACAATTCCTGGAAGCTGAAATTATCCCAGTTCTTGGCCTGGATACTCACCAGAAATGTCCCCCATTGATGAAAAAGAGAAAGAAAGAGAGGAGGATGGCATTGGGCGTTCAACTAACTAGTCTACACGTAGGTTGAGTCCCAAAAATCGTTTTTACTACACACACACACACACACACACACACACACACACACAGAGAATTCAATACCGTGGACAGCCGCATGATATTTAGCAACATTGATTTGACTAAATTGTTTCAGGTATCTTCAAGTTTGTTTTCACTGTATTAAACAAAGCATATAGCCATGTTGATATGATGATTTAAATGTTTAACTTGAAATGGTGCTGGAATAGCTGAGGCAGTGCTGCTGTTATCTTTCTGCTGATTGCGGTAACTGCGTGGTTCTAAATCAGTAGTTGACCATGCTGCAGGTCATAACTGTTTGTTACATGCAATATTTACGTTGTGGACTTTGTGATGAAACCAACGTATGTGTAGTTGAATTTATTCCGCCACTGTGTGACTGTAGTGTTTTTGTTGTCTGCCTTATTGTATATCACGGTGGCGTATGAAGAAATGGGTTATAAAGCAAACAACACAATTAGGACAACAGGTTGTAATTCTGGCTTTTTCACTGACTTGGCTTGGCTTCCCAACTGATATTTACCCATGCAACCGCCACTGTTTGGAGGCGATCTGCAGAATCCAGTCATAGCTTCAGTTATTGGCTATTTAGTTTAGGCATATTGTCTGTTATTTTAGTCTTCATTCTAGGACAGAGTTCGTAAACATTTTGTAAATAGGCCTACTCATGGATCCAGCTCACCTTCTAGCCCAAAACCCTTAAATAAACAGCATTTTGCACCCGATTCCATCTGACTCCTTATGATTCACACACCCCTGACAGTAGGGTCCACTATTTACTGGTTGTAATAATGTTAGCATATTCATGGTGGTAAATAAATTGAATGAATATGGTCAGGCTATGCAGGAGTTCCAGTGTTAGATATGGATGTGAATAGATTGTTTTTACACCACCTGCTGGTCAGTATTGGTACTGCACTCTTCCACACTAGTTCAACATTCTTGCCTGTCTACATCATAGTTTTCCCAAAATATCAGTGAAATATGTTATACTAAATCAGTAATAGCAATGTGAACTATTCAGTTTCAAAATGCACTTACTGCACTTATGTATTATGAGAGCCAACTTGGGCTGATCTATATAAAATGATGCATGTGAATAATTATGACTCTCCTCTCCATCACTCCCTTATGAAGGCACATGGAGTTAGTGTTTGAGCACACATTGAGGTGTTTAATAATGCTGACAGTCTCTATTGTTTGGGACATCACAGGTGGACAAAATCTAGGTAAGAAAGTTGTTCACTTAATTTACAGAATAAGTGAGAGAACCTAAAATAGACAGTAGAAGCCAATAGTTTTACTTTAGTGAATGTAGAATACACATTTTTACAACAATCTCTAGCATGGTATCTTAGTCATTCAATAAAAAGTTCACTAGAATATTTATTGTATAATGAAGATAAAACAACACATTCAAGGGAAATAAAATGCAGATCAACTTAAAATTCTCTCTTGATTTTGTTTCATTCATGGCAACAAAGTCCAGCTTGTGCCGCCAAACGGTTTGAGCATCCAAACCGCAAACAGCTTCTTGAAGTGAACTATTAACTACAAACAATTACCAAATACATAGTTCAGTTTATAAAAGCCATACAGCAAAGCAGTGTACTCTTGCACAGCAAAGTGAAGAACGCTCTTTCAACAAAGTTCCGTTGTCTGATATAATCCTGTTCTTTCACATTCAATAGTTGTGCAGGTTTTTACACAGCACATAGACCAAAAGAGCAAGTGTATCACTTTACGTTCTCTATACACATTCCTTGTGTGAATCTTACTTCACGGGAGGGCAGAGTGGGAAAGACGAACCAGTCTCTATGTTCTGTAATGTATGTCAGCTGCATTAGCGGCGTTAGTTTGGAGCTATGTGAGGCTTTTCTTGATTTATAACATGAGTCATTCTTTGGGATAAGGCTATTTTCTAACCGTGCATATCAAGAGTGAAGCTAGAAAAATTCCCTGATGTCCTATCAAGTGCTAAAGTGTGCATGTCATTTGTAATGAAGCTATGAAAAAAAGACTGCTAAAGTCTTGTTGGAATAGTGTAATGGTATTATTGCTGTTCTGTAACCTGACATGTGTTCAAATGGATATTAAATCAGTTATGCTGTGTTTCTTATGCATGTCTAAAATAATTCAGAATTGATCAAGACTGAGGAAAATAATTTGTTCAAAAAGGTAGACATTGATAAAAATGTTATGTGCAACTGGCTATCCATCTCCCTGACTCTATGGGACATGCAATAACATTTACTGGTAGATTAGACCCTTTAAGTGATGTTTTTTAAGGGTCCGCATCTGGGCAGAGTATGAGTTGGAAACTGCATAGATCACTATTGGCTTATTGCCAACTGCTATGGATCAAATGAAGGGGTGGAGACAGGCGTGGAGGAGAAACACACAAGGGAAAATATAGCAAATGTAAAGAGATACTCCTTTTGTACAGCAAACTTCTCATACAAATGTGTGCAATCCACCAGTGTCGGATCAAGTCTATTCTGTTGCATTGTCTCTAAGTGTGTATTAGCTGCTGAATTGTCTGACACTTTACCACGGTGGGGATGGGGTATAATGCAAGCCAAGGCCACATGTAACAGACAATGACGTACATGCTTGCGTGGTCTGATATGCCCACACAGGCAAATATACAACAGTGAAACAGAAAATGGCTGCTGCCACTCACCAGTACTACACACTTATGGGATCATGATTTCAGGGTTGTTCATTTCCTACTAGTGATGGGCCTCAAACATAGGGTATTTTGCTGTGCCAATTTAAAAAAACGGATTAATTTGATACATAATCATGACTGAGGATAACATTTAGGCTATGCTATTTACAATGTTTGCAACTTAATTTACTCATAAGTGTGAAATTTTCACCAGAGAGTGATCCATCAATGGATCATTTAATTAACCATAAATGGGTCGTTTCACCAATTCAGTGCCTTTTGAGAAGTATTAACTTGGTTAAAAAAAAATAATGATTCCACCTACTTTTTACATTCTGTCATAAAGAGCATATGTTCAACTTCATAAACTAGTTTTCCCATCTCAAGATGTTAAATTTAAAAAATGAAGTGTGGGAAATACGGGTGCTGAGGGTGTTGCAGCAACCCTGAACAATCTGAATAAAACTAAAAACGAATCAGCCATAAATCCCCTCGTGACATGGGGAATGGAAGCTTGTTGTGTACAACAGAGAGTGGCAATTGAATGCAAGCTTCACACATTTAAAAAATAAAATAATAATTCTAGCCCGTCTATCTATGAGTAACAAGGTTGACGTATAATGCTCAACCCACTCAGTTTTCCACCACAAAACACCAGATAATTGCCAAAAAGAGTAGAACCAGCTCACCTGCTTTTACTGTATGATTTGAGCATTCGATGTTCAAGATTTATTTTGAAAAAATATATATTTAAAAAAATAATAGTTTCACCATATTAAAACGAGAGTTCAGTTCCGTAACTGTGTTGACCATAAATGAATGTAAATTAATCATTATCACATGAAATAAATAATCTCCAGGAATGACTTTGTCAAAGCAATCAAATAACTAGGGCTTTACAATGATGGTGAAACTTGGAGAGATTTTGCGATGAAGTGGGTTAAAATCTTCCTTGAAGTGACACGGGACATGCAGATTTTGGGATTAAGTGGGTTAAAATCTTCCTTGAAGTGACACGGGACATGCAGATTTTGGGATTAAGTGGGTTAAAATCTTCCTTGAAGTGACACGGGACATGCAGATTTTGGGATTAAGTGGGTTAAAATCTTCCTTGAAGTGACACGGGACATGCAGATTTTGGGATTAAGTGGGTTAAATCTTCCTTGAAGTGACACGGGACATGCAGATTTTGGGATGAAGTGGGTTAAAATCTTCCTTGAAGTGACACGGGACATGCAGATTTTGGGATGAAGTGGGTTAAAATCTTCCTTGAAGTGACACGGGACATGCAGATTTTGGGATGAAGTGGGTTAAAATCTTCCTTGAAGTGACACGGGACATGCAGATTTTGGGCACATTAGAAAGCCTTTATTCATATTAAAAAGTTTATTAGTGTACAAAACGCTTTCCATGACAGACTGACCAGCTTAATACAGGTGAAAGATATGATCCCTTATTGATGTCACTTGTTAAATCCACTTCAATCAGTGTAGATGAAGGGGAGGGGACATGTTATTAACTAATGATTTTTAAGCCTTGAGACAATTGAGACATGGATTGTGTATCATTGCCATTCAGCGGGTGAATGGGTAAGACAAAAGATTTAAGTGCCTTTAAACGGGGTATGGTAGTATGTGCCAGGCGCACCGGTTTGTGTCAAGAACTGCAACTCTGCTGGGTTTTTCACGCTCAACAGTTTTCTGTGTGTATCAAGAATGGTCCACCACTCAAAGGACATCCAGCCAACTTGACACAAATGTGGGAAGCATTGGAGTCAACATGGGCCAGCATCCCTCTGGAGTCCATGCCCTGACAAATTGAGGCAGTTCTGAGGGCAAAAGGGGAGAGGGGGTGCAACTCAATATTATGAAGGTGTTCTTAATGTTTTGTACACTCAGTGTATATTAAAGTGCACTTAATTTAACATAACAGGCTTTTAAAATGCAATATTGGTGCACAATTTCTACTTCAAATATCAAAGTGACGCAAAAGGCACTCTTTTCGTGGAGCGACCCAAATAGGTTTATTGGCATGGTTCATGAAATGGCATGTCTTTCAATCGAGCAAAGCACAATCACAATGGATGGTTTTTCAATGCTGAGATGGGACCTTGGGTTTGAAAGTTGGCAGTGTATTCAGCAGCTACAGGTAAATAGCCTAACCCTAAACCATATTTTCCTCAGCGTTGAGATTATCCTTCACAACATAAGATATAGTGGAACTTTAACCTTACATCACTGTTATTACAATTTCTTAAGGACAGACATTCACCACTATTAAAGGGAAAACAACCCAATAAACTACTCTCTGGAAAGAAAATCACTGACTATATTGGTAGTAATTCAATTTTGAAGAAAGTACAGTATAATTAACAAAATAGTAAATATTAACCAGTGAATAATCTACTTAATAAGGATCTCGCCCTGTAAACATGGCAGTAATCCACAAAAATATACCTTTTTCTTGAATCTGGTGATGGTACAATACATACGTACTTACACCAAGGTGATATATATATATATATTAAAGTTGCTATTTACATAACAAAAGAAAGTGTTTGGCTCAAATGTTTAATTTAACAAACAGAACAGCAAGTGTTCATGGCTTGAGATATTGATTCAAGATCTGGCTTGCATGTCTTTATAATGTTTGTAACAAAGCACAGTAAAAACAAAACTAAAATGAACAATTGTTTTTTGAGAGAATTGCTAGGAAACCATAGCTACAAATAACAGAAAGAAACGTACAGTACAGCTTTGGCTTACATTACCAATGAATTGTTGGAGCAATGAGAAGATGCCTTGCTATTACCATGTTACCAGTTCAACTGGACAATTTCCCATAATGTTAATGTCCCATATATCAGATTATAAAATGAATGTTATTATTGCAATATACTTTTTCCTATTTATTTTAGAACTAAACACATGACTCTGAGCCATGTCCTTCCCATACAGGATAGCTTTTCCTGTCTAAAACCACACAAGGGAAACCTCTTTCAAATGAAAAACAACTCTTTTTAGTCTCTGAGGTCGAAATTGTTTTAAAATTTGATTCCACATCTATTGATTTAATAAGTTCATAGAAGAGACAAATTGAGACAAAGTTGTATGAGATTAAAGTCGTATGAGGTTACACCATGTAGTGAAACATGAGCTCTAACAGTGGACGCCACAAGCAGGGGCCCTCAGCCAGCAGGCAACACTCTTGACTTTTTGGATTGTTTGTAACTTGCAACCACAACAGCAACTACAAGTGCAACAACAGCAACTACAAGTGCCAGACTAGACCAGTGACTACAATAATCTAGATTAGTTTTTTTCTTCTTTTTTTCTCCTTTGAACATCAGACTCCTGCAAACATCTAATTCGCACCCAGTACCTGATAACATCTGTTTGTGTACATAATTCAGTCCAACTACTTGATTGTTTTTCTTATTAATGTGAGACGTATTTAATTTATTTGCCATTCTCCTTCTTACAAAATGAAATGGAGTTAAATAATAATATTATAATGATAACTATAAGGACCTTTCCTACCCCATCCATCTCTCCCCCAAGTCTACCCCCTCCCTCCTTCCGTCTGACTAGCTGGTGACTGGAGGCCTGACTGAGTGACTCTATGTCACCCAGGTGTCCATGCGCATGCGCTTGACAGAGGGGCTCTCCCTGTTGTCCTCGGTTCCGGCTGGGGGTCTGCCCAGCCCCATGGACGAGGAGTGGAAGTCCGGCCGGTGGTCTTCGCGGTCGCTGCCATCGTACGAGCTGCAGGAGGAGCTGAGGCTGTCCACAGGCGAGCGGCCCAGGTCCTGCCGGCTGGACGCCTGCTGCTGCTGCTGCTGTTGCTGCTGTTGCTGTTGCTGTTGCTGTTGCTGTTGCTGTTGCTGTTGCTGTTGCTGCTGGGGGAAGCCAGAGGAGGTGACGCGCTCCCGCGGTGGGGAGATGGGCTCTGACTTGATGTTGATGTTCTGGCTGGTGTTGATAGAGAGGTTGGAGCCCTGAGGTAGGTGACCACCACCCCTGTAGAGAGGAACAGCACGGGGTCAGTGGCCATTTGGATAGTAACATAGATCAGGTGCTTGGAGTGGTGGTTGGAAAATGGACATTTGAAAGAGTCCAAGCTATGTACTTTGAACGTGTATATAATGTATGCACTGAATATTCTATTAATGTGTGGGTGTCTATGTGTTTGTGTGTGTGTTTGCTAGTGTGTTACTCACACCAAAGAGCTGAGAGCTGCCTGGCCCAGTTGATGTTGTTGCCATGCCGACATGGAGCCCAAAGAGAGCCCTGGAGAGCCGAAGCCCTGTAGGGAGGAGATCTCTGCACTGCTCAGGGAGTACTCTGCAACAACAACAGCACCAGAGAACAGTGAGTTACACACACTCCCCCTCCCACTGCTACTGCAGCGGCACCTCTCACCACAGGAGACCAGACCAATCAGTAACAGCCAGACAGGCAGCGCCGTGGCAGGGGACAGAGGGGTAGACTCACCGGTGTTGTAGCCGGTGGGCATGCCTGAGTAGACCAGGCCTTGGGGGGGCAGACTGGGGGTGGTGACAGACACTACTGGGGTGGCGAGTAGCTGGGACTGGGAGCTGCTTATCCTGTGGGTGTTCTGTAAACAGTACAAAGAAAACAGGTTTAATGAACAAAACAACCCTGTAGGGTGCTGTAAAGGCTTACTGTAGTGAACCCAAAGTGCAAGATGGTAAATTGATATAGCTAAAAACATGTTACAGATGTGTTGTGTATAAATCAGCTGCACCGCATTTTTTTAAAGTCATAATATGATAAGACTATAATAACTTAGCAATGAAAAATGCAATACTACTTCCCACCAAGAGGTAGCACTGTAGCTTCATGTCACATGTAGCTACAATCCAGATAACGTATTGAGCCATGTTTGTATTATATGATGACTGTTTGACAATATGTGCAATAAGAAAAAAACGATATCCCATAAAGACTTAAAGACTGTTTTTGTCCAATATTGATCAATTGAATGTTGTTTGTGGGTAAATCTGTAAACAGATTATCAGAAACAGGAATAATGTTTTGAAATAGAAAACTGTTTTACACAATAGTGGGATTTTGTGCTGACATGCACTCGTTGTTGTATTCAGATTTCCTTACAAGCTAAGGCAAATGCTCTTCAGGACTCAAATTGTTTATAGACTGTGAATAAAGAAAACGGTCAATTCAATTACTACCAAAGATGTCTAAAAAAAAAAAAACAGATCTCTTACAACTACTGCCAGAAAGAGAGACAGTTCCTTAATTTTTCATAACATATAGTAGCTACTACATATCTCCTATAAAAAAAAAACGCAATCCTGGGTGCAGTGGCTGCATGCTGTCCCAAGCACACAAAACACAGTGCCTTCATGCAGCAGCAACAGGATCACACACGCTCTGAGAAGGCCAATCATGGTAGTCACTCATTAGGACCACAAACGTACTGGTCAAATGTTGGGTCATTTATAGATCTATGGATTCTTTAGTCAAATCTTCTGAGAATATAGTATTCTGTTCATTATGTACCCTCTAATATAAACGTTTAATGCTACACTTTTTTGTTCTGATGTGAAAGTGAGACTATTTTGCTAGCACCTAACAGAGGCAAAATGGCAGAGTTAGCATGAGCTGCAGGGCTGTTTGTGATCTGGGGGGTATTAACATCAAGAGACACCTTTTACTGCATCAATCTAGGAAACACATACAGCATGTCATATCATATGATTACTCTGTGATCTGAGCAGCTCTGGTGTGGCAATTTGTAATATAGTGCAGTTGAGGGTTTCATTTGAGGCAATATTGCATCATGACAGTTTGATAACTTCCTTGGAAATATCCGCTGCTCCTACTCTCTCCAAACAGATGACATCATCCAAAAACAAGCTTCTCTAAGAATGACATAATCCACAATGAAGTAATCTGCCCCTCCCCATGAAGAACAATCCAAGATTTGAAATCTGTTCTTTGGAAATTACTTTGTAATTTTATACATATTACAAAACCTTTTGTTTAAAATAATTCTACTGTTGAAGTCAGAAGTTTACATACACTTTAGTCCAATACATTTAAACTCAGTTTTTCACAATTCCTGACATTTAATCCTAGGTTGGGATGGTGTTCTTCGGCTTGCAAGCCTACCCCTTTTTCTTCCAAACATAATGATGGTCATTATGGCCAAACAGTTCTATTTTTTTTCATCATACCAGAGGACATTTCCAAAAAGTACGATCTTTGTCCCCATGTGCAGTTGCAAACCGTAGTCTGACTTTTTTATGGTGGTTTTGGAGCAGTGGCTTCTTCCTTGCCGAGCAGCCTTTCAGGTTATGTCGATATAGGACTCGTTTTACTGTGGATATAGATACTTTTGTACCGGTTTCCTCCAGCATCTTCACAAGGTCCTTTGCTGTTGTTCTGGGATTGATTTGCACTTTTCACACCAAAGTACATTAATCTCTAGGAGACAGAACGTGTCTCCTTCCTGAGCGGTATGATGGCTGCGTGGTCCCATGGTGTTTATACTTGCGTGCAATTGTTTGTACAGATGAACGTGGTATCTTCAGGCGTTTGGAAATCGCTCCCAAGGATGAACCAGACCTGTGGAGGTCTACAATCTTTTTCTGAGGTCTTGGCTGATTTCTTTTGATTTTCCCATGATGTCAAGCAAAGAGGCACTGAGTTTGAAGGTAGGCCTTGAAATACACATCCATAGGTACACCTCCAATTGACTCAAATTATGTCAATTAATCAGAAGCTTCTAAAGCTATGAAATAATTTTCTGGAATTTTTCAAGCTGTTTAAAAGGCACAGTCAACTTAGTGTTACGTCCGTCGTTAGAAGGAGACCAAGGTGCAGCGTGGTAGGCGTACATTTTACTTTATTTTCAAATGACACCAAAAAACAACAAAATACAAACGAACGTAAAGTACTGCAGGCTCCACAGCAACTATGCAAAAACAAGATCCCACAAACTAAGGTGGAAAACAGGCTGCCTAAGTATGATTCCCAATTAGAGACAACGATAGACAGCTGCCTCTGATTGGGAACCATACCTGGCCAACAAAGAAATAGAAAACTAGAATGCCCACCCAAATCACACCCTGACCTAACCAAATAGAGAAATAAAAAGGCTCTCTAAGGTCAGGGCGTAACACTTAGTGCATGTAAACTTCTGACCCACTGGAATTGTGATACAGTGAATTATAAGTGAAATAGATCTGTCTGTAAACAATTGTTGGATAAATTACTTGTGTCATGCACAAAGTAGATGTCCTAACCGACTTGCGAAAAAAAACTATAGTTTGGTAACAAGACATTTGTGGAGTGGTTGAAAAACGAGTTTTAATGACTCCAACCTAAGTGTATGTAAACTTCCGACTTCACCTGTATGTAACGATGTGTGTCCAAACTACTTTCTTGAAGTAACAAGACGCAGGAGTGATAATGATCTGTCTAATAGTTCTAGTGAATGTGTGCATCGTGTGCTCGCTCACAAACAAACAGAAACATTAAAGCATTCCCTGAACAACACATGGGAGTGGCGGTGTTGTGGGGCACAGGACATTAGACAGGTTGAGGCATCTTGCCAGGTTCATAACATGCAGTGAAACACTGACGCTGCTCTTCAATTCTCAATTTAGTCTTTATAAAAAGAAAATCCATTCAATCAAATCAATTCAATAAACTCAAGGTATTCAAATCTACAGTTCAAGAACAGCCTTCACTCCTGAACATGTTATTACTGATCTATTTGCCTCTTGTTGTTGTTACGATGAAATTGAAAGTGTGTTCATTCAGCCATTTTTCTTCTCAAAACTCACCAAATCTATTTCCTCCTCCTCCGACTGCTCTCAACAGAAGAGAAGAAGAGAGGCAGGGTTACAAGAGAAGGTCAGGATGGCTTCTACAGTCACCCTTTTGATGTTGAAAACCAACGTCTTAATTGGCTGATTGTATTCCACGAGTAAAAGTCATCTAGACGTGCCTGCCCTCTAGACTTAAATATTCACTCTGCACTCTAGACTTAAATATTCACTCTACCCTCTAGACTTAAATATTCACTCTGCCCTCTAGACTGAAATATTCACTCTGCCCTCTAGACTGAAATATTCACTCTGTCCTCTAGACTTAAATATTCACTCTGTCCTTTAGACTGAAATATTCACTCTGCCCTCTAGACTTAAATATTCACTCTGCCCTCTAGACTGAAATATTCACTCTGTCCTCTAGACTTAAATATTCACTCTGTCCTCTAGACTTAAATATTCACTCTGCCCTCTAGACTTAAATATTCACTTTGCCCTCTAGACTGAAATATTCACTCTGTCCTCTAGACTGAAATATTCACTCTGCCCACTACTATTCATGTTACCTTGCAAAACCTTCTTTGTCAAAGGCAATACTGTACAATGCTTTGGATAAAAGTGAATACTAAATGACCATGTTATAACACTTTAGCTTGGGTTTGTGACCATTTCAGAGTAAGACCTATCGTTTTTGAACCCATAACTATTTGCTACTCAGAAGGTTACTGGTGTAAAACCAAAATGGGTCAACTTTAGAGTCAATTATTAAAGACACTCCAGCAAGAATGGTTTAAGTCAGCAAACACACTTAATGACTTGGACTCACATTGAATAAGTGCTTAACCTCTCATGCATCCATCTAATTACATCATCAATCCTGAGGCTATAGCTTGACTCATTTGGAAGGCTCTCCGCTTACTTTAAATAAAACTGAGTTCAAGAAACTAAAACTGACTAGTTAGGTCAACTCAATGCAAACTGTAATGTCATCAAATATTTGTAGCTATCTATAAAGTAGAGTAGTCAATGAGGTACAATGAATAAAGTAGAGTAGTCAATGAGGTACCTGCATATTGTGCATTTTTGCTTCACCTAGTAGATTATAGGAGTCTCTGTATGTGAGGCCTACTGTTCTGCTAGACAAGAGGCTAACTGGAAGCCCATCTTCCTTCTTCCCTGTGCTGAGGGACTGACTGTGCCCTGGCCAGGACTGTCTTAATAATACCCACACTCAATCAATAGCGACAGGAAGACACGACAAGGGCGACAAGATATTATCTGGCTCACACTCTGGGCCCCTGATTAAGCCTTCATCCCCACTCTGTCACACTGAGATGTGATTAATTTAATACCATTATGGCCTAATGACAGGCTGTCTGAAGACCTGCCAGCCCACAACGCTGCCTTAACCCATCTGGAACGCTGCGTTTACATTGACAGAGCAGAGCCGAGCAGGCCCTCCCTTTTGTCTCAATACTACTGACACATTCAGGACTTCTAGAATCTCTCTGTCTGAAACATTGTAATCCTGCTCAATAGTTCTAATAATGAACACTAAGGCTGCGTTTAGACAGGCAGCCCAATTATGATCCTTATTTCACTAATTGGTCTTTTGACCAATCAGATCAGCTCTGAAAAAGATCTGATGTGAAAAGATCTGATGTGATTGGTCAAAAGACCAATTAGTGGAAAAAATATCAGAATTGGGCCGCCTGCCTAAATGCAGCCTTAATTGCTTTGTCCTTGTGATGTGTGAATCTCTGTGTTGTGGAAGCTACTCTGAGAAGATAGTTTACCAAGCTACCAATTACTTCACACTGAAAGAAGTTAAGCTACACTAATGCCACCCCTATGGAAAAAAAGTTGAACTAAAGTTACTTTAAAAAAGTATTGTGTAGTTCCAGTAGTTAGCTACACCGCTACATGGTACACATTACACAGTAATTAACTACTGAAAACACTACCTAGATTTGAATTTAGTTCAACTACCACCAAGCTACTGCACATGTAGTTAAATTACTATATGTAGTTCACTACTCTCCAACACTGGAAGCTCTGTGGTTTGGTTTGGGAGCTCTACCACTTCCAGATGTTGGCATGGTAACACACACATGTTGATCCCTTGCTCCAGGCTGGTAGATGTATCAGGGGTACCCACGCTATGGTAACCCCAGGTATATTTACCATACAAGTGTCTTGGAGGAACTCCCATTGCTGAGAGCTCCAGCTCTCAGCAATGGGAGTTAGGTTGGAAAGAGTCAATGACTGGTTAATGTCTGAAACCTTTTCTTCCCATTTAGATTTATGGCCATGGCAGTGTAGTGCAGCCTCAGATGCTCAATGTGGTCAGAGCTCTCTGCACATTCATTATCAGAATTAGAGAGGGCCTCTAATTTCAATATTTATAATTGAGTAACTGTTAACGCACCTGGGGCCTCATTTATAAACCTCGTGTACGCACAGAATATGCTCCAAAACACGCAAAAGTTGGCATTTATAAAAAAGTAACTTGACTTGAGAATGTGCTTGTCGTCCCGCAATCTTTAGGCCATGTGTAGGACTACACAGTTTCTAGTGGTTGAAGTATTGCATTGTATTGCAAGAAGGAAAAACGACCCTATAGTAGCCTTGTGCAAATGGGGAATATACTGTATGATGACCCTCTTATTCATAACAAAAATCCGAAGTGTAGCTGAATTTAATGGTAGAACAGACGAGCCACCTTTTCCATTGACGTTTGATGCCTGAATACTGTCATGTGAAATTTCTTGGGTAGACAGTATTTCATTTATTTACATCATAACCATTGCAGCATAAATTCCTCACTTTCTCTGGCCACGATGAGTTCATAATCCCAAAGTGGCCGTACAACAAATGACCATGCGCATCTCTCATATAATTGGGCCTATTAGATAGGCTATTATAATTTCAATTGTTTTTACTCATCCAAAAGGGAGCGCGGTTTATAACTTACAGTAGAATTGAACAGGTGAACAGACAGTTGATCTTCCGCATTGAAATGTATAGACTACCACTGTAAGTAGGCCTATTGTAGTTTACATTTTTTCCCGAACAGACAATGTTTCAGAATTCACGGGCAGCGCATATTTAGGTTCGGGAAAAAGTACATGCAAAACAGTATTGAATTCAAACGATCTGTTTACAGGTCCACAACCATTTTCCATTGTTTCAGAAACGGACAGACACAGCAAATGTCACTGCAAAAGGAAACATTCTGCCAACACCTCCAAAAACATTTGATCATGTTGCCATTGCTATTTCCTTTAGAAATTCTCTTGGCCTAATTCCAACACCTCCAAAAATATTTGATCACGTTGCCATTGCTATTTCCTTTAGAAATTCTCTTGGCCTAATTCCAACACCTCCAAAAATATTTGATCACGTTGCCATTGCTATTTCCTTTAGATACTCTCTTGGTCTAATTCCAACACCTCCAAAAACATTTGATCACATTGCCATTGCTATTTCCTTTAGATACTCTCTTGGCCTAATTCCAACACCTCCAAAAACATTTGATCACGTTGCCATTGCTATTTCCTTTAGAAACTCTCTTGGCCTAATTCCAATACTTCCAAAGTATGCAGCAAATAAGGGGGTTATTGTTACCATAAAAGGTTAATAATGGTCATTTTTTAGGCGGCGTTAAAATGCTCGTTCACACATGCACAGTTTTACGATAGGTCTGATTTACCGTATAGAGGGAAGAGTGTATGTTTGGCATGCGCCAAGTTTAGAAATCACAATATATTTGTAAAATGTACGCAACGGTTATAAATGTATCTCTGGGCCTCAGAGATACAGTATAGCCTAGCTAGCTGCTGTGCTGTTTGTGTTCTTGTCACTGTCCAGAGTCTAGCTCCTGTAGGTGATCAAATACAAATGCAGCATGAGAACGAATGCCGCTCGCCGATTTCTGTTGATGTAATAAATGAATGTAGGCTGCAAGTAAACCAGGAATGAAGCACGAGGTCCTCAGACAGCACTGATATCCTCAAGCAAGGAGGACCATTTCTCCTGCTCCAAAACATTTCCAACATTGCACACTATACCACAATAACACCATCACAATCCTGTGAGGGGGAAAATAAAACTCCCTCTGTTACACACATGTGAGGTACAAAGAAGCCAAAATCGGTGCAGCCCCGAGGTAGATACACGCAGTGTTCTACCAGTCAGCTCATGTGCAGTGAGGAGTGGGGACTGTAGGCTACTCACCAGTGGGGGCATCATGCCTTTGCTGGACGGGGGGATCAGCACTCTCAGGTCTGGCTTGCGGTTGCCCATCCCCATGTTCCCTCCAGGGGGCGGTGGAGACTTGGTGGGCATGACTTTCCCCAGGCCGTTCCCGCTGGTTGCGCCCAGGAGTCCCGGAGAGCCCCTAGGGTTGACAAAGCCGTTCCCTGCAGAGAGAGACAGAGACAGAAGCAGTCATGGGACTGTGAGACACTACAACAACAGTCATCTGCCAAATCTCCAACGCACCATTTCAAAGCTGCATAGCTTGCCACGGCACGCAACGTTAAGTGTTCCCAACCCTCTGGGAAGTTTTAATAGTCTCAGATAATTATCCTGCACATTTACCAAAATAAAACGTCCATTTCAGAATTTATGAGCCTTTCATTCTTGCTGTGAGTGACGATATCAAAGTCAACTCCTTGTATCCTGGGATGAGGAGCAATTCCCTTAACAAATGTACTGTGACTGCTGTTTAAGTTGGGAATAGCAATCCATTACAGTTGGGTAAAACTGTTTGCTAAGGATTGTTATGGTACTTTTTTGGTGTGACAATATGAGAATACTATGTCTTGCTACAGTGTGCAGGACTATCTATGTACTCATTGTACTGTATTCGTAGTACTATATACGTATGTGCGGACTGTCATTTCTTCTTTACCCTAATGGTAGATTTACAGAACAATGAGTCATAAGGCTGGTTTACCCCCCACCCAGAGTCACTTCCTGCGGCAACTGTTCTAAAACAAAGTGAAAGCAGGCACAGGGCATTGACACCATCTCAGAGCTGATCAGGAGAAGGACCAGTACAGTACATGTCGCACAATGCCTGGACTGGGGCTGAAGTGAGCTATATATGCTATGAAATCAATTACATGCTATGCTATGAAATCAATGTGAGAGTATTTGCAAATGCACTAGCAGTTTATATCTCTTTTTGATGCATTATTCAGCTATAACCATTCTGATGCATCAGAACATTGAAAAAATGGATATCAGAATCTGGAGAATAATGAGAAACAGAGGGATGAAAGAATCAATGCTATCTAGTATTTCATCAACAGATCAGTGTCACACTTCAACAAGTAACTGAGCACTCCATTGTGTTGTATAGAGCCCAGTGAAACACAAGCAGGCTGCAGGATAAGCAGGACCTAGTGACATAATGGAACAATCACCTCTCTAGCTACAGATAAGAACCCCCACAATACACAGCCAAATAAACAGTTATGAGACATACAATGGTATGTCACAGCTGAATCAACAGCATACGCAACGCAAGCTACTATCGCTCCCAGCACTCGCTTTCATCTTATACTGCAGTAAAAACTAAGGTGCACGCATATAATTAGCTATGTAAATTATCCAAACCCTACAAATAGGAGACACTGTTATTGCTTATATTTTTAAAAATCCAATATTTTAACATAAATATAGGTTAATTGGAGGACGAGTACCACATGGGTCATCAACAGTTGCAAAGAAGGTATCTTCACTATCAAAAATGTGATAAATCTGTCTAAATTATAATTCTTTGTTTCTGAGAAAGATGTATTATTTTCTGATCAGACAAAACCCTGGTTGTGTATTTCCACACAGAGGTTTCTTCTCGGCTCTACTCAGAAAAAGTTGTGGGGGTGGGTGGGCAAATCAAGCGAGGCAATATCTGGGCTGGTGTTTGGAGGGGGAGGGTCCTGACTGTAAAAGGTGCAGCAACACAGCTCTGATAATGATCCGAGGCCTACGGTATCATCACAGGGAATCAGTTCAAAATGAAAATCTGTTCACAAACGTGAATGTGTAGGCATTTCAGGCAGCAACTATGGCGTAATGGAGAAAAAACATGCTCCTTGAAGCTAGTTGTACATAGCCTACAGCCAGTTGTGCACAAAAGCAACATGCAGAATTGTAAAGTACATTTGTGCAGAGCATAATGCCTGAAATTGCTGATTAGCAAAAGACTTAATAGACGTAATTGAATTAGACGTAATTGAAACCAGTATCCATTTAAAACAGTCACTAAAACGGGGCACCATTACAAGACAGAACAACTGTTTCTACCTTAAAGTACATTTTAAAACAAGAAAATGATCACATGCAGAGATCACATGATCACACAAGCCTTTTGGCAGAAACATCTTTGCACATTTGTTTTCTGTGTGTTATCTGAACCAGTGGTTCTTCTGCCATCAAATCATCAGTGAATGAACCTAGAACATGTAGAATGTTTAGTTTCTGTGTTTGGGTAAATAAATATACTCTTTGTTGTAAATAATTAACACCGCCCACCGTGGGAGCAGGATTACATAAGAGGCTGTATGTACCACTCAAACATTTAGTTTTCATCTGAACGTAAGACAAAATAAACACTGTTGACTAAATTGTGCTTTCACTAGAATGCATTGAAGAGCAAGTGATGCAGAACTGACCAGACCTGACTGTCATTAGGCAAACACCAGAGGAACTTGAGTCTCAGTGAGGGAAGAGAATATGCATACATGAATGAGAAAAGATTAATGGATGTGAATCAAGAGCCTCTAATAGATTAAGTGGAAAAGAGAGCAAATTCTAATAATAGCGTCCATTAATGAGCCTGGATAGAAACTCTTTAGCGGGTGCTCTGGTATTGTTTTGGCTCAGGAAACCGAGAGCAGGGCCACAGTTTGTGAGACTGCAGTGCAGTCACTCACTCACTAGTGAGTTGTTCCAAGAAATCCATATTCCACTTGGAGGGCCCCTTAGTATAAAAACAAATAGAGTTTAGAATGCTTTCTTAATGGACAAAACACACACTGGAAGTGGTACTCCACTGGGAACGACGGCTTCCACGGTTCTCAAGAAATAGAGGAATAATATGTTCAGATAGACTCTTTTTGACACACAAACAGCCCTTGCAATCACTCTTTAAGAGCCTGTAACTCTCCAGTATTAATGAAGGAATCTGCACCGCTTGCAGGCATATTGCATAAGAGAGAGAAGAGTCACATCCCCTAACATTCTGACAAGCTCTCATTCTTAATGCTCAACAGAGTGAGAGAGAGAGCATGGAAAGAGTGAAACTGTGTGCAAAGCATCTCTCATGCATTGAGGAGTGTGACTGTATCACACAAATAATTCCACATTGGATTGCTAATTAGGTGTAAAAAAATGATATCACAGAGTTGCTTTAATTACATCCATATCATTTATGTTTGAGCAAAGCATAAGAAGTTCATAGCCTTCTCGTGAGCCAAGGTTTAGGTATTTGAACGAGAGCCAAAACAGATGGCTCATTTTAGACAGAACAATTGAAAAATAATTGCTATCAAAAACTGCTCTCTGAAAATACAGAATTAAAATACAGCTACAACAATTTGCCTGCAAAACCAGAATACTGCATGTGAATATTCTGTGAATATTCTGACCCTCACTAGGCTTAAGTCATGATCACTTAGACCCGGACTACCATGTGGAGCCCACTGCTCTCCACTCTCCTTATTGATCCTGATTCATGTCTGCAGAGCACTGGGACTGAGCCACTGTGAGAACTCTCCACACTTAGAAAAAAGGGTTCCAAAAGGGTTATTTGGCTATCCCCATAGGAGAACCCTTATACCCCTCTGTAGAAAGGGCTCTACATGGAACCAAAAAGGGTTCTGACTGGAACCAAAAAGGGTGCTACTTGGAAGCAAATGGGCCTTTCTACCTGGAATCAACAAGGTTCTTCAAAGGGTTCTCCAATAGGGACATGCAAATAACTCTTTTAGGCGCCTTTTTTTCCTAAGACTGCAGGAAGAATAGTGGAGCCCTTCCCCCTTATTTAATCTTAAACACGGGCTTTTATGCAACTCATGTGCTAAATTAACATCACCCCTCTGCAGAGCCTCATTTACCCGAGGTGCCTGTAATGTTCTAGGAGTGAAATGACTGTATGAAAATCTAATTTCTGCTCCATGTAAGATGTGGTGTATTAACAGAAACACACTTTCATGTGTTAGTTGGTCAGCTGCCAAATCCTGTTATGATCTCAGATTGAAACCAGACTCATGTTCATTCTTAATGAACACATATAGTCAACTCATATCACATGTGGTAAAGACCTCCTTCACACTGCTGCAGAAAGGAAACTACGAAAACGGCTCCGAAAAGCTTTCAAGCTACAGTTCATATGCTTCCACAGTGTGGAGGAGAGAAAAGCTAAGGTGCAATGACATGCCATGTCATGTCCATGGACAAAATGATTCATTTGCACTTTGCCGCTGTACGTCAATTTTGAAGAAAGAGTTTTCTTTCTGAGGACAAGTGCTGGCATATCAGATGAGATTAGGGTTTGGATCAGTGCCACCATTCCCTAGGCTTAATCAGCGATCCGGAGCATTTCCCAGGACACTCTCCGTGCTTGTAAGCCCCTCTTAGTGGCGATATCAAGCCACACCACCGGAGGAGAAAAGAGAGCGAGCAACAAGACAGAACTGGTGCAAAAGGCCTCTCCTCTCCCAATAGCTGCTGCTTGTGAAAAATCAGAGCTATGTAAGGAATGGCCATCTGACAGCAGCACTGGAGAGAGAGAGGTTTCTTTTCCAAGCAGTCTGTGTCTGCTGTTCTACCCAGTTTGGTACAAACAACAGCTGCAGTCTCCTGCCAGTGTGCCAACGGCTGACACCCCTCCCTTGGCATGGGGGCGGCTCAGCACCCCACAACCTTACCGCTTACCCAGCACAGGGACAGGGCTCCGAGCACTGCCAAAGACCAAATACAGACAGACCAAATATTTCACTCAGCCCTGACTGAGAGCATCGAATCACCTCACCAACCACAGACTCAAACTTATACCCAGCATATCTATGCTCACGAAGCAGGACATAATTAAATGCATAATCTATAGCTTTAAATATAGCATCTGTTGATTGCATAATGTATTTTCACTACTATCATAATACTGTATCATATGAGACACAGTGGCCTGTCTGGTAGGTAGAGGGTTAACGTCCACCTGCCTCTGCCTCTCACACAGCACATAGCAGCCATGACAGGCTGTCCGGTCATTGTGTACAGAGGACTTAGAGGGGTGTCATGGCCGGAATACCTCCAGGGTTCTGCTGGCCTAGGCATCTTGCAGGCTCTCTCCAGCCTTATAAGGGCTGCCATGGTACTGGGAAAAACAGATGCACCTGTCAATAGAGGGAAGGAAACTAGAGGGAGGGTCGGATGGAGGTGTCAGTCTTAAAGGAAACACTGTGTTTTATTTACCTTCCAAAGAGAATCTGCCGCCTGAACCCTACCTTTTAATATGTTAACCCTTTCAGGCACAAACAAGTTCACAATGAAAGGATAGTCCTAAGAAAATATATAGTGACTGTTGTCATCCCTAAACCCCAAACAAAACTTGTACCACAAACATGTTTGGAGCGACACAAAGTGAGCAGCCGATTGAGAACAAGAGGCATTCTTGATCTGTTACTATCCAGGAGGAACAGATGGACATGTGACCTTCCTGGTGTCCTTGGTGGTTTGATTGTGTGTCACCATAGCGGTTGGCCAGACATTAGCAGCTGCTGCCATTTTCCTCTGTTACTGTACTCAACCATCTACGCCTCTTCTTTGGAACACATTGGCAAAAAAGATCTGTCCCTTTGGACTGACTCTTGGAGCTTTGGATGCAATCACTTCACCAACCTGTCTAGCTGCAGTCTGAATAATATACTGAACATACAGCATCTCTGTCAGGGTTCTGAGGACAGAACACGCTGACACTCAGCTTGGTTGTTTTGCTATACAGTAAGGACAGTGTACCATCACTCTAACATGTACAGTGGGGCAAAACAGTATTTAGTCAGCCACCAATTGTGCAAGTTCTCCCACTTAAAAATATGAGAGAGGCCTGTAATTTTCATCATAGGTACACTTCAACTATGACAGACAAAATTAGAAAAAAAATCCAGAAAATCACATTGTATAATTTTTTATGAATTTATTTGCAAATTATGGTGGAAAATAAGTATTTGGTCAATAACAAAAGTTTCTCAATACTTTGTTATATACCCTTTGTTGGCAATGACAGAGGTCAAACGTTTTCTGTAAGTCTTCACAAGGTTTTCACACACTGTTGCTGGTATTTTGGCCCATTCCAGATCAGATCTCCTCTAGAGCAGAGATGTTTTGGGGCTGTTGCTGGGCAACACAGACTTTCAACTCCCTCCAAAGATTTTCTATGGGGTTGAGATCTGGAGACTGGCTAGGCCACTCCAGGACCTTGAAATGCTTCTTACGAAGCCACTCCTTCGTTGCCCAGGTGGTGTGTTTGGGATCATTGTCATGCTGAAAGACCCAGCCACGTTTCATCTTACATTGCCCTTGCTGATGGAAGGAGGTTTTCACTCAAAATCTCACGATACACGGCCCCATTCATTCTTTCCTTTACACGGATCAGTCGTCCTGGTCCTTTTGCAGAAAAACAGCCCCAAAGCATGATGTTTCCACCCCCATGCTTCACAGTAGGTATGGTGTTCTTTGGATGCAACTCAGCATTCTTTGTCCTCCAAACACGACGAGTTGAGTTTTTACCAAAAAGTTATATTTTGGTTTCATCTGACGATATGAGATTCTCCCAATCTTCTTCTGGATCATCCAAATGCTCTCTAGCAAACTTCAGACGGGCCTGGACGTGTACTGGCTTAAGCAGGGAGACACGTCTGGCACTGCAGGATTTGAGTCCCTGGCGGCGTAGTGTGTTACTGATGGTAGGCTTTGTTACTTTGGTCCCAGCTCTCTGCAGGTCATTCACTAGGTCCCCCCGTGTGGTTCTGGGATTTTTGCTCACCGTTCTTGTGATCATTTTGACCCCACGGGGTGAGATCTTGCGTGGAGCCCCAGATCGAGGGAGATTATCAGTGGTCTTGTATGTCTTCCATTTCCTAATAATTGCTCCCACAGTTGATTTTTTCAAACCAAGCTGCTTACCTATTGCAGATTCAGTCATCCCAGCCTGGTGCAGGTCTACAATTTTGTTTCTGGTGTCCTTTGACAGCTCTTTGGTCTTGGCCATAGTGGAGTTTGGAGTGTGACTGTTTGAGGTTGTGGACAGGTGTCTTTTATACTGATAACAAGTTCAAACAGGTGCCATTAATACAGGAAACGAGTGGGGGACAGAGGAGCCTCTTAAAGAAGAAGTTACAGGTCTGTGAGAGCCAGAAATCTTGCTTGTTTGTAGGTGACCAAATACTTATTCTCCACCATAATTTGCAAATAAATTCATTAAAAATCCTACAATGTGATTTTCTGGATTTTTTCCTAATTTTGTCTGTCATAGTTGAAGTGTACCTATGATGAAAATTACAGGCCTCTCTCATCTTTTTAAGTGGGAGAACTTGCACAATTGGTGGCTGACTAAATACTTTTTTGCCCCACTGTATATGAAGACCATGTTAACTTACTGCCTTCAATGTTCCCAATACTCACAGACAGACAACAAATACAGTCCTCTCGCATGCAATAAATGACCAAGAACCTGACGAAAGCCGTCGATGTCGCAGGCCATGTCGCAGGCACATGTACATGTATACAGACAGTGAGGTGAGGGCCTATTGGGCAGAGCCACAGACAGTGAGGTGAGGGCCTATTGGGCAGAGACACAGACAGTGAGGTGAGGGCCTATTGGGCAGAGACACAGACAGTGAGGTGAGGGCCTATTGGGCAGAGACACAGACAGTGAGGTGAGGGCCTATTGGGCAGAGACACAGACAGTGAGGTGAGGGCCTATTGGGCAGAGACACAGACAGTGAGGTGAGGGCCTATTGGGCAGAGACACAGACAGTGAGGTGAGGGCCTATTGGGCAGAGACACAGACAGTGAGGTGAGGGCCTATTGAGCAGAGACACAGACAATGAGGTGAGGGGCTATTGGGCAGAGCCACAGACAGTGAGGTGAGGGCCTATTGGGAAGAGCCACAGACAGTGAGGTGAGGGCCTATTGGGCAGAGCCACAGACAGTGAGGTGAGGGCCTATTGGGCAGAGCCACAGACAGTGAGGTGAGGGCCTATTGGGCAGAGCCACAAAGACCTAATGAATTCCTCCTGGAGGACCTACTGTACCCGCTGGGCTGGGGCTCACGCCACACTGGCACTGCCAGGTCTGTCCTACCCAGCATGCCACCTAATGAGATGCACGAAATGATATTATTAACCATCTGTATCCTTCAGCTGGGAGCCACAGGGATCAGGGAAGAGCTGCACTCAATCCCTCCAAAGAGGCTGGGGTCATTCTCTCAGTTATCCACTGCCGTAGAGCATATTATGAGGTGTCTGGAAATGTTTAGGATTTAATAGTGGAATGCATGGAAACAACATGCAACACCATACAACTTCCATCACTTCTACCACTACTGGGAGCTATCAGTGAGAGGGAATGCATTCTCTCTGGTTCTATGGTGAGTGGGCCATTGGCCCTGTCGTTACTTTGTGCAGTCATCCAAGTCAAAGTTGTCAAGGAATGGCCCTAAGTTTTCTTTAAGGCAACTATGCCAGTATTCCATAGTTTGTAAAAGGGACATGTTCAGGTCCACACTTTAGTATTCTGACCACAACACCACCAGCCAGTAGCCTTGTTTTTGTTTACATATTATGGTAATAACCTAGTACAAGGAACTGAACAACAAAATATTATTTACCTGTAAATCTACCCACTGAATAGGTATACAGCAGTACTGTATGTGTTTGGGTACAGTAGGTACTTTACAGGCACAGTGCACATGAATTCAGCTGTAAACTGGGTGAATGAGATGGCAGTAAGGCTATAGACTGCCCTGCTGTTTCAGTGGCTCCCCAGAGAATAGAGAAATTGTATTTTACCCAGCTAGGTGGTCATGCTGCAGTTGTGGTTACCACTTTTCATGTGACTGAAATGAATACAAAAGCCACACATTACTTATTTCCAATGCAGATGGACTTCAAGCATAGTGCTATTTTTACCATACAGAACTCTGCATCCTGATGAGGCATGGACTGGCTGAATGCACAGGCCCCTCCGCACAACACAGAGGATGTAGCTATTGTGTCAAAACATTACCAGTTCATCCCACTTCCTGTGAGCAATACAAGTCTTAAAAAGGTGTCAAACATGAGTCATAATGCAGCCATTACTATAAACAGGAGCGGTAAACAAGTGGTAACATGAGCTCACTGACACCACTGGACATGTGCTTGAGTCATGAAAGATCCCTTCAAATAAATGGGACTTTTTTTCATAAACTAGATGCAAATAGGCCCATTGCAAACATATCACATATCAGGCAAATATGGAGAAAGTTATATCTGGAAGAGCAAGAGTGAAACTGGTGGATAAAGATCTGAATCTTTACCACCATGGATGTAGAGTCAGTTGTAGTGAGAGAGAGAAAAACAGTGAAATGTAACAGTACTGACCTGCATTGCCTTGACTAGGGGGCCTCTGCTGGCCCCCACTGGAGCCCACATTCCTGTGTAAGGAGGCCTGAGCGGGAGAGAGCATCCCACTGTCGCTCAGAGAGGCTGCGGCCTGGGCCTGGCTGCTCATGGAGCCTCCTGGGTTGTAGGACATGGTGTTCTGGTTGGAGACTGGCACTGCCACATGCATGGAGAAGTTCTGCTGGGGCAGCGCTGTGGGCTACAGGAGGGAAACACACAGACATGGGGAGAATCAAAGACCTGGCACTGGGCTGAGGGTCACAGGGGGAAGGAGACGGCAGAGATGGCATCTGTGATGGTGCCACATCAATCATGTCGGTATGGTTAACAGAGCAGTCCTATTAACTGATGGCAAATCAACTGCAGCTGGCAAGTTGTTCATGTTCCTAATCCAGGTTGCTTATTATACAAGTGTATCTTACACTCTTACACATTCACTTCCATTAACATCGCATTTAGTCTGAATGGCCAAGAAATGACCACAAATAAATATACCCTTGGTTTGTAATGGGATTAAATAATAACTCTTGAATAATATGCTTTAAAGTGGAATCTGAAAAATTGCTGTACTACATATGATGCTGTCATAAACTTGTATAATATATTTATAAATAATATTGCAAAAAATGTATAAATTAACACTATGTTATTGTAAATGCACAAAACAATCATTTTTCTATATAAAATCATTACACATCACTGAAAACATGACATATTCCAAAACATGCCCATTAGCAGTGTACCAGGTGTTCAGTCTTGCACTGTAATAGTCAGCACTGCAAAACAACATGTTCTCTTTTAACCAGGATGGTGTAATTGTGTCATTTCCAACAATGTGAAAGCATTTTGGATAAAAACGTATAGTAAGAATGATGAGTTATAATCACGTGACGTTAATATTACTCTCCTCCATGTCTGTGCAGTGCTAACTATCCACAGTGTGTGAGAGTGACTGTTGACAGTGAGACCACTCCATTCAGCATAGTCCAGTGAGGCAGTCAGTTAGTGTTATTATTAGTGTGTTAATTGCAAACAGTGGTGCCCTCCATGTCAGAATTAGAGAAAACAACAGTTGAAGCACTATACTTTATGCAGGATTCTATGATTGCCACCCGCAATAAGATCACTCTTGTCTCAAGGTAAAGCTCTGTGTAATGGTAGTAGCTTGATGAAGGACTGGAAAATACACAGTGATAGTCCACTGATGTTGTACTTTAGGAGGACTGTACACTTTAAAAAAGATCTCCCCTTTGCTCATTGTACAGTCTCCTAGTTCCCCATCTCCTAGTGGGGCGTCCTCCATTCACTTTGGAAAATCATACACTTAGAAAAAAAGATGGCATCTAGAAACTAAAATGGTTATTCAGCTGTCCCCATAGGAGAACCCTTTGAAGAACCCTTTTTGGTTCCAGGTAGAACCCTTTTGGGTTCCATGAAGAACCCTTTCCACAGAGTGTTCTACGTGGAGCCCAAAAGGGTTCTTCAAAGCGTTCTCCTATGGGGACAGCCAAAGAAGATTTTAGGTTCTAGATAGCACCCTTTTTTTTGTATGATTTGCCCAGGTGAATGGAGGACGCCCCACCAGGAGATGGGGAACCAGGAAAGACCATACAATGAGCAAAGGGGAGATAAACATTATTTTATTTCCCCAGTCACATGATCTGGCCACTGTGGGACTAAAAGAGATTCAATTTTCACATTTGCTTGGGGGTGAAAATTGAGTTTTGGGGGGAAAAAAACACATCAATCACTAAAGCTAGAGAACCAGTCAATATTTAAGCCAGAATGGGAATATAATTTTTTTTCCAGGGGGAAATGTACATTGATAATAAAGAAGCTTCTCCTCTGGAATAAAAAAAATGCACTATCCTTTTCATATAGTTTTCAAATGTTTCAAATAATGTGAAGAAACGTGATAATTCCAAAAGATCTTTGAAAAGGTTAAACCTATCAACAACAATGTGATCTTATCAGGCTGTGCCAAAAAATAAGTTGCAGTACAAATAAACAAAATTAACAATTACACTTCCAATGAACGGAAAAAAGGTTATGCTTGAATAGTCCATGTTTTGCTTATAGTAGTTGACAGAGGTTGCAGGGTGGGATAATGAACAAATAAGAACAAATAAGAACAAATAAGAACAAATAAGAACCAAAAGGTCAAAATCCTTTGTGCCACAAAGCCAAGCAGCAAGAACATTGCATTTACTTACGATTTTATGATTTCTCATCATATTATCAAACTCCTCATTAATTTTTTTATACTTTTCTTCTGTGTGAGGGGTGAGGACATATGAGGCATCAGGGTCCGGGCTATCACAGCCTCTGTGTTCTTTCTTGTTTAGCGCCTGTAGTGAACATCAACATAAAAACAGGAATCAACACAAAATGGCAGGAGAGGGAGGAAGTACTTACACCACAGCGCTTGTACATTAAATCACTCTCTTCGCTTAGTTTGCCGAAACGGTCGTCCATGAGGGGGCTGTGCCCAAAACAGTCATCTGGATCAGGACTGGCACACAGGTCATTATGGCCTTTGTTTCTTAATTTCTGAAATAAAATTGCACAATTCACACACAATGTATACTGCAGGAAACTCAGTCTACTACCACATGACTCTCTGTCTAGCTAGGTTAAAATACATCCCCTACAAACCTGTTCCCAGAACAAAACATGAACATTGTCAAAAATATAAACATATATTACAGGTACTGTACTCCTATGCAATGGTTGACAATGACAGAGACATTGAAATATCACTCCTTATCCTTTCATCATTTAGAGATCTTCAACATGGGAGAAACTAAATATTTATCTGTCTCTGTCTCTGACCCTTTCTCTGCCCTCTCTCGTTGTCTCTCTCGCCCCTCCCTTTCTCTCTCCTCTATCTTCCTCCCTCTCACTCGCTGCATTCGTGTGTTTCAATACATATTTCATTATCTTTCAGTTATCATAAGCCACCCAGCTGGAAGACACCACGGCATAAGAGGATCCCACAGAGCAGCAGTTCAAACCGTTGCAGACTTTAATTCTGCATGGTTGCCACTCGCAGGATCTTATCAATGTTAAGTAATGTAGCAAATAAAATAGTTTATTATATGTGGTCAAAGACGCTTATTAGAGCATGAAATGGAGCGATTATTGTAAGAGGAACGAGCACACAGTATGGTGTGTTGTGATATAGAAGTCCAATGAGATTTGTTTTACATCTTAAAAGAATCCCACACTATAAAACAAAGGAAATAAAACCAGTGTTGTGTTTGTGGTAACTTTCTATCAGAGGAGTGGTTCTCTTGTCTTTGTTAAGAGTCTGAATGACGGTGCTTACATGAGCCGATGACAGCTCGTGACAGCATGTGATATCAAGCCAGTCAGAGCAAATCAAGCTTAATTTATATGTGTGTTGTTCAGGTTCCCCTAGCACGCTGGTGCAGGTCCAGAGCTGTGACCTCCCCTGTCTCTGGCCTGCGTCTGAGCCAGGTATCTACAGCAAGGCCACTGACTCCTCTGGATGGAGAGGTCACAGTGTGAGGGAGTGTAGTTGGGCCCAAAGACACTAATGAGCCCTTAGTCTCTGCCTCCGTCTCCATCACCCTGGAGGTGCTGGAGGTAACGCACTGGCTGCTGTGTGTGTGTGTGTGTGTGTGTTCATGGTTGTTGCAGCAGCAGCTGGCGTCTGCTGACAGCTCTCTGACAGTACAGTGGTGTCTCGGCTGATCTCTATCTAACAACGTGTCTTATCCAACCCTGCTTACAGTCGCTACCAACACGCTGACGAGCTCTGTATGACACATTACTGTTGGATTTCCTAGGCTTGAAATGCTGTGAAACATAACTTGGTTACAATGTACCTGTCTACCAAGGCTCAGTTGATCCCAGCAAATTGACCAGTACTGAATCAAACGACCCTCTACTCTAGTTTAGGCACATGATGAAATGGTGTAGAATATAAAAGCTTAAGCAGGAGAACTGAAAAGTACCTAAATCTCATCAGTCATATCTGTCTGACAGTGTTGCTGAGGAGAGAGAGAAAGTCTCATGAGTAATGAATGATCAATGCCGGCCCTAGCCTTTTGGGGGCCCTAGGCAATTTTTTTAGTGGCCCCCGTTTTGAATGTCAAATAGGAAAAAAACATGTTTCAGAGTTAATTTCCTGCAATTCTACACATTTAGCCATGACTTATGCCATGTTAATACGATATCTGAGTGAGATTGACTAATAAACTCATTGGGGGCTCCCTGTAGGTCAGGGCCCCTGGGCAAGTGCCCTTCGTGCCCGGTCGATAATTTGACCATGATTACTACAAGTTTAGATAGCTGGCTAGAGTAACTTAACAATCTAAAAAAAAATGCTGACATGCATTAATTGAGTGACTGTCAGTGGCTGACATAACATGAGAAAAACTGCTGATGCACAATCAAATGTTGAAATTGCACCTTGTGTAATCTACTATTCTAACTCTCAACAGTTGAGACCCCAACTGAGTTACCCTATAGGCCGGGGGCCCTAAGCAACCGCTTATGTCGCTTATGCCTAGAGCCGGCCCTGAGAATGATACACAACATGTGTAAATGTGCAGTTAGATGCACTTGTGTTTGGTGTGGTACAGAGCAGGGGCATTCTTCTCAACAAAAAAAACACCTTCCTGTTTACTAAGGCTGTTCTTTAGTTAGGCTCCCGTAAAGGCTGTGTTTACTACGGAAACTATGCACTTTCTCCACCAGACTGCCACAGATCTGATCGGGACCTGCAAATTAAAGTCCCGACCTGCTCATTATGTGAATAGCTGGTTTGGGCTGGTCGGCCATGGCTGTGTGAGATGGGCAGGGCAGCAGGCAGCACTTCCACAACAAGCCTCCAACCAGCCGCACCCCTCTGGCCCTTGGCCGTGATCACTCAGAGAGGGGCCAGTGGAAACATCCAGTGCCAGGGACACTCAGCATTCAGAACAAACCATGGAACATGTTGCACTGAGACTAAACAACACAGAGCCTAACAACGAGTGCTCATATCTAGGTCATTGTCCATAAGAGATGGATTCATAAGTGAAAATGTATCACTATGATTAGAGATGTCCTGAAATGCAACATCACTTAAAATGAGGACATAATCATGCACACCTAAGAAAGAGTGAATATTTCCTCCGAGGTGCTCCTAGCTGAGCATGCTCAAGAGTGAAGGTCTGGGACAGCATGGCCGTTATTCCTCCTTAAATGACTTGGCATGTTTCTGGTGTCCCACAGACGCTGCCCGCAGCTCCCAGTAAATGGATCACTAAATCAGCACATGGCCAAACAGGTGTCTCTCTACCAAACACCTGTCAGGCCCTGGTTCCCCGGCCCAGCCAATCACAAACAGTCTCACACCGACATGGCCTTAGAAGGGGCCACATGGAACCCTGAAGGCCATCAAACCTTCCCCCAGCCAAGGATTTTACTCCATAATACAAATACATCAAAGTATTGGTAAAGCAATTCAAATCTTACACAAAACCTAGAAAACAAAACCAACCAACTCTGAACGCATTGGGTACAGATGTCCTTTCAATGTATAGTTTTGATTTACATTTGGTTGAGTTGTCAACTAATGTGAAATCAACAAAACATTTCACCATGTCACTGCATTTAGGTTAAGAGTTGGGTGGAAAAAAACATGAAATTATCTTATGTTGATTCAACGTCATCACAATTATTTTTTTGTTGTTGAAATGACATGGAAACAGCGTTGATTCAAACAGTTTTTGCCCCGTGGGAAGTATGGTAAACAAAATCCAAAATACAACAAGCGTCCCTTCTATTGCTTTTCAAATTCTAGCTCTGAAACGAAATGTCAAAAGTCATGTCAAGCTGTGTAGTTTTATGCTTATTAAGAAAGAACAGTTGGAGGGGTATGAATACAGTTGAACAGAGAGATTTTCAACAACATTTATAATGGAGGTTGGGTGGGGGTGGTGGGTCTGTCTGTGTACGGGGCTGCAGTCAGAGAGTAGTGACGAGTGAACTTGTGTAATCTGTTCACAAGGCCCGTGGAGGCTCATAAAGTTCAGTGGGAACCAGGCCAGCAGCTATTTTCTCACAGCTATCCAGACCTGGATTGATAGAAATGTGTCTCTATACACCAAACATGTTAGTCGGGGATTCTGACATCAAACCAGCTGGACATCATAGTGAGTGTGTGAATTTAGCAGTAAGAGAACAGGCTTTCTGCTTTTCAGGCCTTGAAATGTGTCTCTCCATTCTCAGTATTGTATGCCAAACCGACATACTGACAATAACATCTAGTGTACCTGTATCACTCATCTCCTCCATAGTGCCAATAATTGTTCATTTAGCTGAAACTCACAAACATACACAGGAGTATTTGGAGTTTTTGGAGCAGTGTGTCAATTGTACTGTCAATTGTACTCTTTAAAAATCGTTATATTTTTTATATTACATTTCACCCAGCATAGAGTATAGTGTTCTATGAAGATCAGCATTTATGTCACATAAAATAAACATGAATGTAACACTCAAAAGACTGACAGGGTATTTTTTTTTTTTTTTTTACAATTGGCTGAGTTGAACGCCAAAGGCAGAGTTTATATCATAGCCCCATACACATTCAAAACTTGAGGCCACCATCATTTCAGGAGTTAAAAATAAAGTGGAGCTGAGGCTGTTTGTGAAGCTGTTGCGTAAGCCACCTACATTCCCTGTTCCTTGTGAAGCTCTTTCACTGAAACAGTCTGCCTTGGATAGAACACCATTACACTCCAATGCCCCCCACTTGTGTCAAGAGCTTTTTAGATTTCACTTATTCATGTACTGTACCTGAATAAAAGGGAGGTTGGAAGTAGACAGTGAATAAAAGCCAAACTTCTCCAATGTGGAGAGAAGGCAGGTAGAGGCTGTCTTCCAGTGTGCAAAGGTAGCTACACAGAACATACACCAAGATCATACTTTAAGAGCCATTATTATTGTATTATAGTCTATACAAAGTATGTATAGTTGAACTATTTCTCCTTCTGTAGCGTTCATCCCCACCCTGCTCATTCTGCACTGTTGTGAATGAGCTTGTTGTGCCTGTTGCCGCACTAAGCAAGGTAGCATGCTAATCCTCATGACATCACCATTGTGTCCAGTCCGTTCCATCTAATGTGCTTATCAAAAGGGCCTCTTTGAGTGTGAAGGCAGTTGAGAATCAGCATGGGGAGGCGGCTGATAGCAAGGCTTTTCATCTGCTCACAAATATATTTCTCTTATATAACATCTTAAGAGACAAGTCTTTCAGTGTGAGTATGCTCCCATTTTTCCTTTGGTGCTGTGGATTTCACTTGAGGGGGGGAAAGGAACTGTTGGTTGTTCTCGTTTGCACTCTATCTAGTGGCTGCATGTATTGTATGCCATTACCAAGGGCCCTATAAGCATTTCCTGTCTACTCCCTGGTACTGGTCATGTTACTGGTATGGGAGTAGGGAAGTAGGGAGGGCTAGATAAGGAAAGTGGTTTTGATTCCCAGACATATCTGGTTCAATCTCATGACCATTCCACATCATCAGTGATCTAAGTGATATCAGGATATGACCTCTCTGTCAGACCATTGTCTGACTCCTCAAATCAGAGGAAATATAGCAGCAGGGCCTCCTTCTCAGTTGGATGGGACGGACTGCATTTTGTTTGGTTATTATTATCGGTCTGCAGCTGTTTGGGAAACAATATACAGTCTGTAATCCAATCCCCTCCAAAAACAGGACAATGGCGAGACAACAGTTAGTTCCAAGCTGACACACCAAAAAGACTAACACATGCAGACATATAAAAGGAGAGTGAGCCTAACTGAGCAGTGGTCTGCGTGTGTCTAAAGGAGGCAGACAGGGAAGAGAAAGCCTCCGTCTCAGCTCAATATACAATAAAGCAGATAATTACTGTGGTTGACCGGCTAGATTATCACTTTGATAAATATAGCCGCTATATTATTGAATAAGAATCCATTGCACTGCAGCGAGCAATACTTTTCCCTCAGAGAGACAGCTGCTCAGAGACTGTTGATTGATGGACGCGACAAAGATATTAGTTGCCACAGTCAAAGAGAACACACTTTCAATCAGCGGCTTGGATATTTTCAGAAAATTTTGCCAACTGGGAATTGAAGTCCAAATTGAGGATAAAGGCATCTCAAAGTCATCATTATCTACATCTTTAAAAGATTGGGAACAAATGAGACGAACACGCTCCATTACATCCAACTAGCTCTAGACATCTATAGAGCACCATGTGGGTATATTTTAGATGAAAATAGATTACATTCAACATAAAAAGGTGTAAAAAGGTATACAATTTAAGTAAATAACCATTCACTAAGTTCACATCTTCCCCTCCCGACCTCCCTCACTGTCTCCCTCTCTCTCTCTCTCTCTCTCTCGCTGTCTTTCTCCCTGTCTCTCTCCCTGTCTTTCTCCCTGTCTTTCTCCCTGTCTCCCTCCCTGTCTCCCTCCCGGTCTCTCTCCGTCTCTCCCTCCCTGTCTGTCTCCCTGTCTCTCTCTCTGTCTTTCTCTCCCTGTCTTTCTCTCCCTGTCTCTCTCTGTCTCTCTCTCTGTCTCTCTCTTTGTCTCTTTCCCTGTCTCTCTCCCTGTCTCTCTCTCCGCCTCTCCCTCCCTGTCTCTTTCCCTGTCTGTCTCTCTGTCTCTCTCTCTCTCTCTCCATCTCTTCCTCCCTGTACCCCCAGAGTGGATCATTAGCTGTCAGAGCCCTTGAAACCGTACCCCCGCCCTCAACTCCCATTCCTGCTCGCTTCTAAAATATTCATAAGGACAATTAGGAGTTCCGATAAGGCGGGTGTGGAGGGCTGGTGTGGGCACGGAGGGCTGGGGGCGCACAGCGGAGGGAAAGGGCAGGATGTGCCAGCAGGACGTCTGTTCTGCAACACTCTATACCCAGACCACAGACCTGGCCTCATCAATCAGCAGCCCTTCCTCCCTCCCTGACACCCCCTCCTCACTCAGGCAGGCTAGTCGGGGAGGGTGGTATGATGCCAGCTAACCCCCACACCCTCCTCCTTCCAAGTAACTCTGCTCTGCCCTCGCCCCTGGGCAGAGGGGAGGGGTGGGGCGTCTCACACTACCCATTGGGGTGGGCTCGTGGTTGTCTCTCTGTCCATTCTGGTCACTGTGGTCTCTCATGTCAGCTCTGCACTACACAGCGGGCACCAAGGCGCTCTAATGGTGGCATGTCTGTCATTAAAGTAGTTCAAACCAAATTAGGGCAGCTCATGTGTGACCTATTTTACATATTCTGACGTTTATGACGTGTCTGTTAAGGTTGTCAATCTGGCTGTTCCTATATGAACCTGAAAGAATAATGAAGTGGTTATTCTCTGAACATGGTGTTGCATGTTGCCACTGAGCTGCATGTAATGAATTCTTTTCATTACAAGTTAGGCCTTGCTTTACAAAGAGTTTTACCATACGCCATGGTAGGCCTGTGCCAGTTAATCAGTGCCATATGCCTCTAGAAACTAAACAATACATCACTTAAGACATTTTAATAAAGTAAAACACAAAGGAATCATATATCATGGCAATGTTGAGATCATTCAAGTGTTTATGGGATGATGTCAGCTAAATGTAATCCACAAACATTTGCCAGAACAATGAGGTAGAGAGCAAAGAATTGTATTAGTAAAGGTCTTCATTCCTGGTGTTACAGTTATTACATTCAATCATGTATTTGAGTGTTGGAGATGCTTTCTCCCTCACGATCTCAAGTTGAATCAATAGGATCATAGAAATATTCCATTAGCCACGGTTTGATGCCTAGGGATGAGCTCTGGTGTTAGCATTAGCAAAGGGCTGGGGGTGAGCTCTGGCGTTAGCATTAGCAAAGGGCTGGGGGTGAGCTCTGGCGTTAGCATTAGCAAAGGGCTAGGGATGAGCTCTGGTGTTAGCATTAGCAAAGGGCTGGGGGTGAGCTCTGGCGTTAGCATTAGCAAAGGGCTAGGGATGAGCTCTGGTGTTAGCATTAGCAAAGGGCTGGGGGTGAGCTCTGGCGTTAGCATTAGCAAAGGGCTGGGGGTGAGCTCTGGCGTTAGCATTAGCAAAGGGCTAGGGATGAGCTCTGGTGTTAGCATTAGCAAAGGGCTCGGGTGAGCTCTGGTGTTAGCATTAGCAAAGGGCTAGGGATGAGCTCTGGTGTTAGCATTAGCAAAGGGCTGGGTGTGAGACTTGTTAGAATGCAATGCAACGTATTATGCATTGTTTTATACTGAACAAAAATGTAAAACGCAACATGTAAATTGTTGATCCCATGTTTCATGAGCTGAGAAGAAAATCCCCAAAATGTTCTATACGCACAAAAATATTTGTTTACATCCCTGTTAGTGAGCATTTCCTTTGCCAAGATAATCCATCCACCTGACTGGTGTGGCATATCAAGAAGCTGACTAAACAGCATGATCATTACACATGTGCACCTTGTACTCGGGACAATAAAACAACACTCTATAATGTGCAGTTTTGTCACACAACACAATGCCACAGATGTCTCAAGTTTTGAGGGAGCACGCATTTGGCATGATGACTGCAGGAATGTCCACCAGAGTTGTTGTCAGAGAATTGAATGTTAATTTCTCTACCATAAGCTGACTCCAATGTTGTTTTAGAGAATTTGGCCGTACGTCCAACCAGCCTCACAACCACAGACCACGTGTAACCACGCCACCCCAGGACCTCAACATCTGACTTCTTCACCTGCGGGATCTGAGGAGTATTTCTGTCTGTAATAAAGACCTTTTGTTGAGAAAACCTCATTCTGACTGGCTGGGCTCGGCTCCCAAGTGGATAGGCCTATTTCCTCCCAGGCCCACCCGTGGCTACGCCGTTGCCCAGTCATGTGAAATCTATAGATTAGGAACTCGTTTATTTATTTAAATGGACTATTTTCTTTATATGAACTGTAAAATCTTTGAAATGGTTGTGTGTTGTATTTATAGTTTTGTTCAGTATATGTGTAATAATTAGGTTGAACACTCATTTTGTCATTTTCTATGCCTTGTTCCTTTTCCTGACAGAAAGTTTTCAATCTTTCTCACTTTGTGGATTCATAAATGAAGTGTTGGTCGACATGTAATAAGGTGCAAATGATTGCTTTCTTTTTCAAATCAAATCAAAGTTTATTGGTCACGTACACAGTTTAGCAGATGTTATATCGGAACGCTATAAGCGGAATGCTTATACTACTAGCTCCTAACAATGCAGTAAAATGACAAATAAGTACACAAATAATTCAAACGTTTTAAAAAGGAAAAAGGAAAGTCAGTATGAATCCAATTAACAACCCCAATAGCACTGTAACAGCAATCAAAATGCAATCTATACTATATTATACTATATCATTAGACTATATTCTATATTCAGGTCTGTGTAGTGTTGCTTGTGTAAGATGCTGCTGCTCATGCTGTTGCTCAGACTCAGGCCATGATGAGCCAGGTAATCCAGCCCAGCGGGCTCTGTCCCCCTGCCAGGTGCCAGGTAACCTAGGGACAGGTTAGGATCTGTCTCACTTGCCCCAAGACTGGGTTCAAGAAGTGAACTGCACCCACACCAACCAGTTCTAACACAAGAGAGTTTAACAGCAACAAAACCATCAGTGGTTATATCACAAACATGTCTGAGGACATAAACCACTGAAACACTAGTAACACCTTTCAATCACACAGCGCCTTTCCCTAAGCTACGGACACAGTACATGACAAAGAAGCAACATAATACAAATCCTACTCAGATGAGCAGCAGAAGGAAAATGTTATATATATAACAAAAAGAGCCCGAATGCTGTGTAATTTGTCATTCAGTCTAAAAAACATGTACTCGTGTGTCATCTCTCTTTTTTTCCCTTTGTGAATGAGCGTGAGTGTTATTTGTACAAAGCTGCGAGTGCAGAGCTTCAGCACTTGAGATTAGAGCATGGCTCATTAGTGTCATTGGAGAGTAATGTTTACCGGGGACCGCCATGGCTGTTGTTCTCTCTCCTTTTATTCCACCCTCTCCAAGAAGACCTAGTTTTGAAATGAAAAATACGTATCACACTTGAGAGGGAAGGATGGAGAAAAACTCTGACGTCAATGAAGCACGACATGTGCCCGAAAACAAAAAACTATTGGCTGTAACCTGGTAACAAGCATCAAAGTGAAGAGTGCAGAGGCTTTGTTGACGAACAGGGGCAAATGGCTAACAAACACACATGCACACACTCTCACACTTCATTGGAGACTCTGCTGGTTGTGATAAACTGAGGAAGATTTCACTGTTCATGTCCTCTGTTTTTCTCAAACACTAACATGGGTTTCCACAGCAACCAAGTCACAGTGAACGTGAGGGAGAAGAGACAATCATAGTCCATTCACAGTTTGTTACATAAATGTGGACTGAAATAGGATGTTCTATGAAAGACTTACATACAAATTATCACTATTGTTTTTTTCATGGAAGAAAAAAACTCCGAAGACAGTGGTGACCCTGTTTCTAGTGAAAGCCCAGAGGAAAAGGAGTCCTTGTCCTATAAAGAGGTGCACTTTGAAACCCAGCAGGAGACTGGCTACAAAACCATTAGCACTCCTTCACTCAGCCATGCAAAGGAAGGCTTTTCAACCAACATGTGTACTGCACCTCAGTACATGCGAAAGGGTAACGGTTCTGTTATCTAGAACTACAAAGAAGAAATCCGAAAAATGTATCAAACGATGTAAAAATATATGACAAGACGAGCTTGGCTTCTTTCAGAGTATGACAGAAAACATTTGTACAACAAAGCCTGACCAACAACTTGACACTGGAAGTAAAATGGAGTAGTGTTTGTGTGCCATTCTTTCATCGTGTAGTGATAAAGTACAGTGTGTGTTACTGTAAATCAGAGTGAACGTATTAGTATCGCTCCCTAGTCACATGTGGAGGCAGATGAAATGACTCGGGTGAAAGAGGATTGCAGTGCCAAGCATATTTCCTGAAACCACAATCAACAAAAATATATCACAAGTGTTTTATCTGGTCTTTTATGCAAAGATAGTGCTGCTATTTCTGCTTTCAAGTTATACATTCGTGATTCCTTGTTTATTTATAGGTGCTTATATATATGCCTGTGCTCATTGGCCTGCTCAGAATACTGTGTTTGTTTTGATGGTGCAGACTGATTGTACAGGTTAAAGTGATGCTTCAACGGTTTTGTATCATTTCAGACAGCAGTTTTGAATGTAGTGCTCGCTCACGAGCCAAAACTGGTGACTAAGTTACAGGGGCGTAAATAGCATACCCCCCAAGACATGCTAACCTCCCCTGTTATTGTAATAGGGAGAGGTTAGCATGTATTGGTATTTGGTATTTTATTAGGATGTCTTTGGGATATGATATTTGTGCGTCTGTAATTCTCACTCATCATTATTCAAAATTCATTCAGGATTATCCGTAATCATAGTAGCATCCACATTACTGTAGACGTATTTAGAAACATTCTATTCTTATTTACAATAAAAGTGGCTCCAAAATGACACTACATTATTTACCCTTTGTTTCTATTGGACACAAAATCATCTGAAACACAACTAAAACAAACAGAAAATGGCTCCAACAAGTTGGTAGAGTCACAAGCTTGATGTAGTCATTGTGTGCTTGGAATATGGGACCAAATACTACACTTTTGACTACTTTAATAAACATATGAGTGAATTTGACCCAATACTTTTGCTCCCCTAAAATGGGGGGACTGTGTACAAAGAGTACTGCACGTTAACCTTCTAGTCATTGTATCAAATTCAAAGTGCTGGAGTACAGAGCCAAAACATTTGTCACCTACCCAATACTTTTGGAGATCACTGTATTTTTGCATTTTGTATAATACAGTTTATTACGAATTTGTAAGTGCTTAAGATCCTGGATTGCACCTTTAAAGGACTTTCCTGGAATACACAGCAACAGCAACACTCAAGCACCTGTACTGAACTGGATACAGACAGCAGAGATGTAGGTAAATAGCCCTTTGCTTCGTTTTTCAAATCAAATCCATTACCTAAATATGAATATTAGAACAAAATAAAAAAAATTATTAAAGATAAGCCTAAATACATGTTCAGGTCTGACCCTTGCATTTCCATTTCAAGTCACATTTGCAGAGCACGTTCCCAGACACTGACGGCCTCAGTCTTTATAGTATGAATGTATGGGGAGAAATTGACACTTCTATTCATATCCTACTCACTACAGACCAATCCCATAAAGAATCCTGTTGCGACAAATATATCAATACAGAGATGGCTTCTGAGATAAAGTCGCCAATACAGCTTATCAGATACTAAATATTACAGTTAATATATCTCACCATGCATAGTACTCTACCAAACCCCCTCTATGGATATAATTATACAAACCAGGCATAGGTAGAAATTATTTCATGTATCATAGGTTATAAAAGTGAAGGGGAAAGCAAATTAATGTCATTTTAATAAAGCTTGAGAGCCCAAAAGTACATATTTGTTTTTCTGCTGGAATATTAAAGTTGGGATCGGCTGGTGTATCAGAATGCCCTGAATCTACTTTAATACATCTATGTCAATAGAACTAACATTTAACTGAGCTTAAGGTGTATTTCTAATATCATGGATGCTCAGAGAGAGAGCTGTAGCTGCATAGCAGTAAGGATGAGAAGGTGCTGCTGAAGAAAACAGATGAGGAATTTAGACCATGAGGTAAACTAGTCACAACATATGATGAAGTACAACTTATGGGAACATATCAAATTAAATGATGGTACTATAAAGATAAAAAGGCTGCTCAGACTGCCTAAATTACTTTGTTAGATATACTGTATGCTTAAACTGAGGAAGAGAGTACTGCCCAATGCGTTCTGAAATCTTGCCAGATTATATCACTTTGCAGGCAGTGTAACCCTGATGTATAGTGTGGACATTGTATGTAGAATAAAGTTTAGTAAAAACATGTGTTAATTAGGGAAAGTGGGCTTTTAGATTCTCCCTCCAAGCGACCTTACGCAGACGAGCCAGTGCAGCTAACTATGCGTACCCTTCAGCCATCTCAAATGTCAAACAAGGCTTTAGTGGACCACAGAGGGATTCTGGGCACTGGCCAACCCAAAGTCAAGTCGCTACGTTAAGCACTTGCCAATTAAAATGTAATATTGTCTTTTGTGTTGTCATCTGTGCATATCAAACATAAATTAGGCCCCTGACCCCTTTTAGATTAATCTTTCAAACTTGGTTAATCATCCAGGATTGGGCGAGTCAGTGACATCACTGGAGCGTGAGGTACATATGTGGGATCTTAATTTGAGCCAGTTTGCTACAGCAGGAAAAAATCCTGCAGCAACAGGAAATTATCATTATTATGTGGATTATAATAGACATTTTTGTAGGGGGTGATACACTTTTCGTCAGGGCAAATCAAGTCTGACAGTTCAAACTTTAGAAGCCTTTTAAAATCTCAAATACACTACAAGTTTGAATTTCCTGCTGGGTGGGAAAATTCTCTGCGGCAAAAGAGTGATCAAATGATCAAATGAAGATCCTACATCTGTAAGTGCCATGATCCGTGTGATGCCAGTAACTTTAAGGCAGGGGAATCTCCTCAGTACACGGCAGCTCTATGTTCTCCTGGGATGCAACACTGTGTCATAATATGATACAGTATGGTGATTACTGACTGTTCATGACTCACACAAAATGTCTGAAATTGAAACTAAGTATTCAATTTAGACTGAAGCTTGGATTTTTTACACCTTTGTCTTGTTTTATTGAGACAAATACTGTTAGGTGCATGTTTACAGCAGACTTCATTGTATGCACTACTTTCTACTGAACATCGACTACAAAATCCTGTTTCACACCTACCAAGCTATCCACAACTCTGGACCCAAGTGCCTGTCTGACCTCATTCTACCCTCCTGCCCCACACGCACCCTTCACTCCTCCATGTCTGTCCCCCTTGTCAGCCCCGCAGCAGACTAAACACTATGGGCAACAAGGCTTTCAGTTGCACGGCTCCACGGCTGTGGAACACACTTCCAGACACTATTAGGGCTGAGTCTCTTCCAGACACTATTAGGGCTGCAGAGTCTCTGGCCTCCTTTAAGACACAGCTCAAGGCAGTGCTGTTCAGGAACGCCTTCAAGGACCTCTGCTATTTCTGTTCTCGTGTCCTCCGGATCTGGCCACACCTGTATATAGCTTTGATTGTTGTTAATATTATTATTATTATTTGTATTACTGTTATTATTTGTTCCAGAGAGCCAGCCCTCTGGAGGAATGATTTGTATGAGAGAATTCAGGAGTGGTGACAGCTTCTCTCTGTGCCAGCCAGAGCCTCATGTGACTGTCCCCATTATCTTGGAATGTCACAACTATAGATACACAAGCCTGAATCTGTCTCTGATGCTCCACAGAGGGAGCCACTAGGCGTTTGATGTTTATTACAATGTGCTTACTCACTAAGCCTAAGTCAACAAGAGTATGGTCATAATATTCAACAAAGACTAGCACCATCTCACAGTAGAACGCTTTTTCAACTATTCATTTCTATGATTGATTCCTGCATTTCAGGAACAGTTGTGTGTATACAAGTATTACCTGGGAAGCCTTGGTGTGGTTACTTGGATTGGAGAGATAAACTAAAATGAAAGGACGAATGTTTCCATCATATCAGCACTGCATTATGTGGGCCATTGAAGTGCAGTTGTCGGGCATAAATACATAGCATGTCATGCCGTTGCAAGGTGTCTGGTGTCCACTGCCTGAGAAGCATGATTCATCCCCATAAATGAAAGGAATACATCTTGTCAAGTGCCAAGAGTCAAAGTGAGCAACGTATTTTTGTCTATTTGAGGACTACATCGTTAAATTGATAGTTCCACTATAATAAAATGAAAGAATTTCCATCATGATTTTTGCCTAATCAAATAAAGCATCTGTATTTTGATGGGTAGAGTGAAGGGTTTGAAACAGAGGCTTTCCTTTCCCTCTCTTCCTCTCGCTCTTTCTGTGCAGACAGTTTTCTTCACATTCACGTTCTCCGCAGAAGCACCGGGAGGAAGATAATTGATCAATCAGGCAAATTGAACAGTCTGGACGGCTAGCCCACCATAGCAGATGTGCCAATTTGCATTCATTAAGACAGAGATGAGTCTTAATCACTGTACTGGATTTGATTGACAACATAAACAGCCCCTGTCTCAAATCCTGGGACCACTGCTTTTTATAGCTCTTTTCTATATTTTAAATAGTCATTTCTATATGCAATGGCATTTGTTTTATGATCCACTGCCAATGGCCAATGTGGTTACTATAAGCAGGCTTAGTGGTGAAAGAGCGGAGTGATTTAAATGAAACGTAGTGGAGGAAAGAGAATAGCAGGCCCAATAGACCTGACATTATGAAATGGTCAGGATTTACATATATCTTTGGATTATCATTCTGAATGGTGAGTGCCATTCATCATAATAGATGATCATTGAAAGTAACAATACTAATAAATCTAGAGTCATTTATACGCTCATTCTTTCACTGAATGAGTTGTTTACCTTAAGAACACTCAACAATGACAAATTATTCATTTCCAAAAGCACATTTAACAAAGATGGCCTCCCTAATGTCGCTGGGAGATAAAGGTGAATTTGCATATGACTGCTCTTACTTACTGTCACACCCTGACCATAGTTTGCTTTGTATGTTTCTATGTTTTGTTTGGTCAGGGTGTGATCTGAGTGGGCATTCTATGTTGTGTGTCTAGTTTGTCTGTTTCTGTGTTTGGCCTGATATGGTTCTCAATCAGAGGCAGGTGTTAGTCATTGTCTCTGATTGGGAACCATATTTAGGTAGCCTGTTTGGTGTTGGGTTTTGTGGGTGATTGTCTCCTGTGTCAGTGTTTGTTCCACACGGGACTGTTTCGGGTTTACACGTTTGTTGTTTTGGTAGTTTATTCATGTATAGTTTTCTTATTAAAAACAAACATGAATTTCAACCACGCTGCATTTTGGTCCTCCTCTCCTTCATGGAAGAATCCCGTTACACTTACTCCACAAGACGGGCATGTAAAAAGACAAACAAAAAAAGTGTAGTCCGGCTCTTTACAAGCCCAGGCAGCTATTTGAGTAAAACTGCAGTTCCAAATTTGATTAAGGACATTATTACTAGCCTGGACTAAAGTGTAGCCTACCAGTTGTGTTTAAACTAGTACAGCTGTATAATCCCATGCAATTATATCCACATCCCCTATTTTATGAGATTACTTTAAATGTGTTCAGTCAATGTCAATTTCGTTTAAATGCAAACTTGATTAATCCAAGCATTGCTGCAAAACGTAATTGTGTTGAAATGCTCTAAAGAAAAGCACAGATGGACATTCCTGTGAAGTTGATTCCAGGGAATTGCAGCTAGACAGTGAGGAGTCTGTATTCAGAGTTGCAGTAGAAGGTTATAGAATAGCTAAAGGAAGATTTCATTAGTTGGGGAGGAAGAGGAGAAGGGATGATTTGATTATTTTAATTACCTACAGCAGCATTTTCATTTGAGGTACAAATAGAATTCAATAATAAACACAACAACACTGTAGGACAGCACCCAAATCCAGACATGAACAGCAGTGATCTACTATACAGGGTAGTATGACATATGCAAGCTGGTCTGTCTGTTTCTTTATCACAGTGATATTGATCCAGTTGAAATGCATTTGATCTATCCTCTGTACATCAGCCTTAATACAGATTCTCAGATAAAAGGTTCACAGGTTTCTCACTGCAAACTGCTAGTAAAGAAAGGGTACCAGAAACTAAAATGATCCTGTAAAGGCAAGCTTTTCTTCTCTACTTGCCCCTGTGTTCACTCAGCACAGGAAAACGGCATGGCAAGGAATGACGTTTTCTCTGGCAATATATGTTCTATAAAGTCCTTAGAGACCCAGACAGGCTTGCCCTAACCTCTGAGGAAAGGAAACAGTACATCAATCCATCCAGCATAGCTACTCAGTAAATAAAAGGTTGCTCTGAGAGCCGGGTCTTTGAAAGGTGAGACGCAGATGAGATCAGATGGGAACAGGGAGACTTGTAATCAGACGGAGAAGTGGACGTGATCCACAAAGGGAGATTTCATGCAACAGTTCACCTGTCGCCCGGAGTGTTGCTGCAGTTCAGACCACCACACACACCGCACACACATTTATGCTCAGGCACAGCGATCTCAGCCTGCTGCTCTGGTCTCCACAGCGAGCCAAGTTTGAGACAAAATCCATAGCCCTCCACTGGGTTATCAAACTGTGCCCCAGGCATGTCTCCATCTGAGGAAAACACGGCAATTGCTCTCCCACACTGCAAGGCCCAGCCTTTATCTACAGATGGTACTACTGAGCAGGAATGTGACCTTTGATTTGGCTTCGCACATGGAATTGGAACGTATGCTGCCCAATGAAAACTCAGAAAGGATTTGCTTGGCCTCATTTGCTCACCTGCAAGGCAGGTGAGCAAATGACTGTGTGGCAATTATCAGTTTAATGCAATTTCTACATTTAGAGGAGTGTCAGGGTGAGTGTCTCCATGTGAGACACATCACTACAGAGACCAGTGGAGGCTGCTGAGGGGAGGACGGCTCATAATGATGTCTGGAACAGAGTAAATGGAATGGCATCAAACACATTGAAACCATGTGTTTGATGTATTTGATACCATTCCACTTATTCCACTCCAGCCATTACCACGAGTCCGTCCTCCCCAATTAAGGTGCCACCAACCTCCTGTGACAGAGGGAGAGAGAGAGAGAAAGTGAAAGACACAGAGAGGGAGGGAGTGAGATCTATCCATTATAGACCCATTCTGTGCTTCTCTCACCCATTTACGCTAAGAAGGGAACTATTGCTTCATTCGGCGTGCAGTCTATATCCCAATGACACTGACTACACCCAGATAGGGAAGCAGCAGACAGATAGACATTCAGATCATGGCATAAAATACAATTTGTGCTTTTGTTATTTCAAAAGGATCGTCCGTGTTTTAATGATAAATCTATTGGCAATCTCTGTGTTCTGTAAGAACGAAAGGACATTCTGAACATTTAATTTGTCTTTTATTGAAGACGCCACCTGGCTTTCTCTATATAAACACTTCACAACAGGATGCAGCCAACAGCCTGGGCTAGATCAGATAAGCCCACAGCAGACACTGAGCTCTATCTGACGGCTCTGACATTTGCTCTTGTGCCGCAGCACTTTTTGGAACAGTGAATGGTGGGTAGTGTGGAAATGTTCAGAATTGGAGCCTGGACAGGCCTGGTTACTTCTGCTCTGCTTCTTCACTTCTGAACCTTGGCCACATAGCCAGCAGGGTTAGAGGGATTTGCACATATCTGCACAGATGCTGGCCGAGTGAGCAGGGACAACGCTGCATTGTTCTCCCCTTTCGATCGCGCTGCAAGAGCAGGGCAGAATCCTTGCGAGTGGCTAGAGGGGCTATGAGGGACATGAACAGATCGCCACCAGCTTGTACTACACACTACACTTCAGTTAGTGGCAGTGCCCCCTAGAGATGACACTGTGTGCCCTGCAGAGTACAGTACATGACATTTACAAGATACAGCTAACATATACATCAATAAACTACAATGGCAAAAGGCATACACTACCGTACTGTAGAATCTGTACGGGAATCTCTACAAAAAGGAAACGCCTGTTTATTAAGAGCAAATGATGGATCCTCTTCCATCTGTGAGAAACAGTTTTAGTTGTTGTGCTTTGGTCCTGATGAATCCAAGAAGGACTCCCGAGTCACGGCAGAAAACAATCATAGGGTCACTTTTACATAATTGTGGAGTGTGTCCATGTATTTTTAATGCAGGTGAGACCCTGCTTAGCTCAGAGGGAGAGAGATCAGGGCCCCTGGTGGGGGACTGAGGCTGCTGGATGCCAGAGCACTGTTTTGCAGCTCTGCCAAGCAGGTAATTTACTAGCAGCAGTACCATGAATAAAATATACCAGGCACAGCTGACTCCTTTCATGCTATTGGATGCTAAGTGAAATAATTTTAAAAACATGGGATTCTTGGAATTTATGTATCATACATACTCTGTATCCCTTTCCTGCAGTCAAATGACTAGTGGCCTCATAGGTGGAATGTTATTCATATTTTTCATAATTTCATAATACACGCAGATAATTAGGTGTTTCTATGTCAAATGGTTTTGTTATATTTCTTCTGTGATGTATATAAAGAATAATATTGGGATACAAACTCAAAATTGAATACATTTCAACTCTATATCTGACATGGTACAGGTGTCCTCTTTTTTTAAGCCCATAACCATGTGTGTGAGGTGTATACTTTTGTTTCAAAGTAGATTTGTTTAAGACTATCAAGAAACCCTGATTTAGCCCACCACAGTGGTTAAACTCCTGATGTCTCTTTGTCGGACAGAGTAATAATAAGGTACAGTGCCTTCAGAAACTATTCCCACATCTTGCATTTTTTTTCACATTTTGTTGTATTATAAAGTGGGATGAAAATGTATTTAATTGTAATTTTTGTCGACGATCTATAAAAATGACTCTGTAATGTCAAAATGGAAGAAAAATTATATATTGTTTCTATTAATTAATGGAAAATTAAACACTATTATAAACTGGGTGGTTCGAGCCCTGAATGCTGATTGGCTGACAGCTGTGGTATCTCAGATCGTATACCACGGGTAAGACAAAACATGTATTTTACTGCTCTAATTACGTTAGTAACCAGTTTATAATAGCAATAAGGCACCTCGGGGTTTGTGCTTAAGAACAGCCCTTGGCCGTGGTATATTGGCCATATACCACACCCCTTTGGGCCTTATTGCTTAAATATATCTTGATTAGATAAGTATTCAACCCCCAAAGTCAATACCTGATAGAATCACCGTTGGCAGCAATTACAGCTGTGAGTCTTTCTGGGTAAGTCTCTAAGAGCTTTGCACACCTGGCACAAAATCGTGGCATAAAACGTCTAAAATCTTACAGTCTGCAAAGGCCTTTAGTGACGAATTAAGACACCAGCTTCAGAAAACAGTTTCTGAATAGGTTGAAAAACCACGAGTACGTCAGTAAGAGGTATTTGTATCCAGAAGGATCACATAATCACCCCCATTTTCTTTTCAGTGATGCTCTTGGCCGACAGATTAGGTAGGCTGGCATAACAAGTGGGTTCTTCTTCTTCTGTGAGTGTTTGGGCATGTAGACGGATACTAGCTGCCAGAAAGACCAAGTGCTGCCGGAATTCTCTCCAACACTCTTAGAGCCAATATGAATCTCTAAAGTATGTTCACTACACAATGCTGTGTAATGAAACCTAACATTTAAAGACTTTTTGTCGTAAATGGTGGTATAATAATTCTGCCATTCACCCATGCATGTATCTACAGTACAGTATCTGGGGGAAACAGGGTTTCCATACTGTTTGGACAGCTACTGAGTGTAGGCCTGTGCTGAACTCATCTCTCATAGCTTATCAGAGGCTGCAGACGTCCTCTGCCTGACTGGTAACTAAAAGGAAACTGTTACCGGCCCTTCAGTTTCCATTGACCAAACAGTGTATTTTTCCAACATAAGCATATACATGGTTTTCCTGCCATGGCACAGTGAAAATGTGAAGCCACTCACCTCGACAATGTCAGAGTTAGTTCTGCTCTCGTGGGGCTCGTTGTACTCAGTGTATTTGAGCAGGACCTTGTCCATGTCTGTGCTCGCATACTGAAACAGTTTGTTTGAGCTGTTGAATATGATCAGGGCTATCTCACAGTCACATAGAACGCTGAGCTCATAGGCCTTCTTCATTAGCCCAAACTTCCTCTTCGTGAAGGTAACCTGAGGAGACACAGACCAACATCATCAGTTACACACAGAACAAAATCAGATTCAAAAATTACTATTCAAATCCAGAAAATATGCATAAATAAATCCACACAGAATTTAGTATGCATGTATAAAAGACGGTGCTTAAACAGAATTGGAAATGATGTTGAACGGCAGCCTGAGGGTGTTTTTACTGCTTCGATAAGGGGTCAGGCTGCAGCTGCAACGTTTCAGAACTAAAAATAAGACACTTTCCTATCTCCATCTCTCATAATACACAAGTCATAAGTGTATCCCTTTAGGAAAACTACAGTGAGGATATGAGGCTGGTGTGACTGGTTAGCAGGCCAGAGGTCAGGCAGTGTAAAGTCATGTAGCGGTTCAGTAAGCTGAATCAGGGCATTGGGAACAGGAATCCGTACATTGCATTAGCTCCTGACTCCATGTACGGCCCCTGCATCACTCTGCCTGTAACACGAGCCCACAGACGGGACTGTAGGTCATTCATCATTCTGCCTGTAACACGAGCCCACAGGCGGGACTGTAGGTCATGCATCACTCTGCCTGTAACACGAGCCCACAGACGGGACTGCAGGTCATGCATCACTCCAGTGGTACTGACACCTAACCCTCTCTGCAGACTTTCTGTCCTGCATCTCTCAGCTCTGTCTCTGTGGTTTCCTGTACCTGATACACATGTCATTATGTAACACTGCGTTATTGCCTTTGCAGTACTGTATGCTATGACCCTCTTTCATTGTAAAACCTGATCCGGGCAAACAGGGAAACAAGGAGAACGTACAAGCTGTTCTGTAATGTTGTTTATGTGAAACACCTCCTCAATAGCATTTATGCAAGCTTATCATCCTCACAGTGTGCGTCATGTAAAGTGCATTCAGTTACAGTACACTGAGAGCTATGCTATGGATATGCCAGTGAAAGCTGTGCTTCAGGCCAAAGGAGAGTGAATGTGTCTGTATTCACTTCTGCCAATTTCACTGACCTACTAAGAGGAGCTGAGCAGATGAGCTGGCTTTGTTCAACTTTAATTGGTCACAGCTTGCGGCTACCCTCATTTAAAATGGCATAATGCAATATAGTCCTATGAGTTGCATAGCTTATCTGTCTCCACTCAGACAGTGGGGTCACTCCAACTGTGAAAAATGAATTTCAAATGTTCCACACTACAGGTAATTACACAGGTCCATTATAAATCTGGGAGACACACAGACCCATTCCACATGTAATTTGACAGTCACTGCTCCCATGTCAGGTGTGGTCATGATGACAAAACCAAATACCAGAATGACATTCCCTAAAATGACATATTTTAATAGTATGAGTTGGAAGTCTTAGAACATGTTAAAGGCCCAGTGCCGTCGAAATTCTGTTTTTCCTGTGTTTTGTATCATATTGTACAACAGCTGATGAAACTAACACTGTAAAAGTGTGAAAAAGTCTGATAAGTGTTATTTCCTGACAGTTGCTGGTTGAAAATACAATCTACACAGGACCTTCTAATGAGCAGGTTTTTTATTATTATAATTGTAATATTGTTTTTATTATTTTACCCCCTTTTCTCCCCAATTATTAGTTACAGACTTGTCCCATCCCTGCAACTCCTGTACAGACTCGGGAGAGGCGAAGGTCAAGACGATCTGCTCACTTAACCCAGAAGCCAGTGGCACCAATGTGTCAGATGAAACACTGTACACCTGGAGACTGTGTCAGTGTGCTCTGTTCCCAGCCCGCCACAGGAGTCGCTAGAGCACGAAGAGACAAGGACAACCCAGCCGGCCAAACCCTCCCCTAACCCGGACGACGCTGGGCCAATTGTGAGTCGCCTCATGGGTCTCCCGGTCAGGGGCCGGCTGAGGCACAGCCCGGTATCAAACCAGAAAATGCAGTAACGCATCTAGCACTGCGATGCAGTGCCTTAGAACGCCACGCCACTCGGGAGGCCCTAATGAGCAGTTTTGCATGCGTGGAGTTTGGGCTTGCCTGGTGACATCACAGACATTGCAGTAAATTAGTTAATTAGTTAATAGACCAATGAAAGAGAGTTCCACCACTTTTCAACCTCATATACATTATCTACAGCACCATACGAGTGTCTACATATGTGAAAACGGTATGTTTCTATGGTCTGTGGTTAAATAGATAAGAACGGTCCTAAACAATGCTTGTACGTGACAGGGTAGGACTAAAAGTACGAAAATGATTTTCAAAACCTGCAACAAGTTTCCAGCAAAACGGAATGTATTGTCTTGCTCCCCACGTCACTGTGAATCTCATAGTGTTTCAAAATCACCGCTTTGGCTTTTGATGATGTCATCAGGTTGAACTTTCTTACTTTAGATTTTTTTCTACAAAACATAGTGCGCCATTTTCACATATGTAAACACTGGTAATGTACTGGAGATAATGAAAATGATGTAGAAAATGTTTGTAATTGCCTATTAATTGTTACCCAGATTTGATATTGATGTAAAAACATCTGCATTCACAGTAAGTTTGACATATGGATGTATACGAGTCCTGCTGGAGAGCAACTCCTCTATATATTGGTTTTGTGCATGTCATGGTGCTTATTTGTGCTGTGGTGGTAATACGCTCCATGAGGGCAGACAAGGGTATGTGCAGTCTTTGTATCCTTGGTCCACAGAGGACCATTCCCCACTCCGTTCTCATCAGACCTGACTATAAACACAGTACAGTAGGCTACAGTAGCTCCTGGTGCAGGTTAATGGACCTGTGTGTGACAGGTCAAACCACCTGACAATGACCTCCCTTGACTCACACTCCTTCTCAGAGCTGCTTGCTTGCTTACTTGTTTGTTTAATCGGCTGGAAAGCACCTACTGTCATGTGGGGAAATGATTAACAAATGGACTGCATTTTAGCAGATGAGTATGTCTGCTAAGCTAAGCCATGGAGGGAGGGAGCATTACCTTTCAGCAGGAAGCAGGAAGCTAACACTGGGTGAATGAACTGAACTGGTGAGCTGGGACTTTGTTCCACCTGGCTGGGCTGGCTCTCGGTGTGCTGAGTGGAAGAGCAGGGCCACAGTGCTGTGCTGACCTAGGCTCCTGCTTCATTTCACCCAGAGGAGCACAGAGACCCTGCTTCGTTCCGCATTGCCCCTGCAGAGACAGCTGCTTACCCTTAAAGAGGCGTGTTCCCTATTCTATTGTACTGTCTGTATCCTTGCACTGACTGGACACACTGTAGGACGCATGTCTGACATGGTTTCTGTTCTGTATGCCCTGATCAAAGAAGAGAATACAGACATGGCAAATAATATGTCCACATACTGTGCTTCATACTAATGTACAACAAGGTATATTTTCATCATAAAAAAGCTCTTAGATGCAGCGAGACCAAGCCCTTTGTGTCATGACTATCAGTAGCCTACACCGCAGAGTTGAGTCTTTGCTGAGGCGTGGGCCTTTGGGTTGACACCCCCCACCCACTGTCCTCTATGGGGTGACTGCCTGGTGAGACAGTGGAAAACCACAGACATGCTTGAGGTCACGTGGGCTAGTCTGTAGGCAGGGTTTTCTATTGCTCACCGCGTCAAAGACACCCACACACATAGGCACCATTCTATGGGTTCCTCAAGAATTTGGATGGTGCTTCAAGAGTAATGATTATGTTTAGTTAATGTACCGTCTAATTCGTGCAATGACAGTGACAGCGAAAGGAGAATCCACTGTAAATCATGTGGAACAAACTACTTTAGGGTACCACAAGTTACTAGTGTGCTACTGTTATCCTCTGCCAAGCAATCAACTGCAAATATAGAAAAAACAAATGACTCAACTATTTTAAACTCTAAATATAAAATGGATCCATTTCTCCAACTTTCTGCAGCCTTTGATAAGGTCATTATAATAAGCCACACAATGCCTAGCAGAGAGACAGTAATTATATTAGCATTTCTCACCTGATTGTGCGCCTGGCTGAAAACCTTGACCTTTTCAGATTCTCTCTCACTGCTAGTGACGAGCTGGGGGTGCTAATTCTGCTCTCATAGAAAACTTTCTCCAACTACTTTTCCTTCAGGTCTCCACCCCTCATCCTATCTATGAACTGCATGCCTCAGGCATTGTGCTTCCGAAATTCTCCATTGACAACTGTAGTCAGTAATTAAATGTGGGAAGATGAACGAAGAGGATGTTCAATAGAATGTTTAGCTTGGTCAAGTGGTGGTTTTATGTGTAGAACTACTATACTGTATAGCATTTGTTGCCAGAGATCAAGCTGAGTGCATGGTCATCTTGCTCTGCCATGATATGAACTGAATACCAAATGATCCTGTCTCCAGAGAATGACAATGATGGAGGGACCTGTCACTCGTCGGGTCTATCAATTTCCAGGAGTCAACATGACAAACAGGCCATCAGGGCTGGCTTTGGGGTGATAGAGGTGATGCCGAGCCATTGAGGGAAAAGGGAGATGGAACTCCATGTCCACTCTAATGGTCTCCATGGCAGACAAGGGTGTGGAAGGATAGGTAGGCTTGGTTGGCTGCAGTGCATGTGTGCCCTGACACCAGCTGGGAGAGTGACCCAGGCCCCCTGGCTCCTTGGCTGTACAGTACTAGGCACAAGGCCTTCCCTCCTGTCCTGTCTGGCTGGATCAGCTCTCACAGGGAGGATGGACAGCTCCAGGACCCCTGTGCCAATGGACCCCCGCAGGATCAAGAGGCCTGACCCACCAGCTGGGCTTGACCTTGGAACCTAAGTGGACAATCCTTCCCATTAGACCACAAGAAATGAGCCCACCACTCCAACCTCCTCTGATAGGTCTATATTGATACTGGATGTATAGAGTTTACTCGGCTGAGCCGGTGAGAGGACTGGTGCTAGAAAATAATGTAATTATCATTCCTTATTGGTTGTAATTTGAATCATTAAATTCATAACGGTCTGTCTGTCCTGATGGGTAGAAAAGGTTGAATAATCTCATTGGCTCTGCTTTTCAATCTGACAACAGGAGCAGACCATTATACTTCCCTCACTAACCTCTTGCTAATACTTCACCATTGGAAAACAAAACATAATTTTTCCTGTTTCACATATAGCTGCTACCCTCTCATTTGTAAGGCAGTTAAACATTATATTTTTTCAAACATGCGTCATAGATGCACTCCACCTAGCCTCCCCTGTTTTCCACCACTTCACCTTCCTTTATTCCCTCTCCATTCTCTACCAACAAGGTTTTTACCTGTTAAATAAATAATGGAGTTGGCCCTGGAGCTTTCAGAGTTTCAGAGTGGGGAGAGAAAGAGATGAAAAATAGAGATGTGCTCTGCTGCTCCCTGGTGAGAGAGGGAGAGGGAGAGGGGGAGAGAGAGAGAGAGAGAGAGAGAGAGAGAGAGAGAGAGAGAGAGAGAGAGAGAGAGAGAGAGAGGGAAAGAGAGAGCAGCACTGTGCCCACAGCAAGGGCAGGCAACCCTCCACCCAGCAGAAAAATCATCAAACTTTTAATGACTTGGGCAATTACCCCCAGTGAGCCTGCTTAATGGCATCCAGAGGACGTCATTAGACACGAGGAGCTAACTACGTAGCGTTCCCTGGGCCAGACACAGCCAGTCACACTTTTTTCTTACAGTAGTGAGTGCAAACATTTTCATACTTTATCATAACTGGTCCCCCGTGGGAATCGAACCCACAACACTGCCTTTGCAAGCACTGTGCTCTACCAACTGAGCCACCACAAAACAAGGTCACTCTGTACCTTCCAATGTCCTTTCACTGGGAGGGAGTCCCCAGCACACGCTGCTACTAAAAAGCCCCACCGTCTCCTCCATGGCCTCTCACATAGTCTTTGTCTCCTAGTACAACATAACAATCACAACACAATCAGGCCACAGCAGAGAGTTTCTCTGTTTGAAAGGCACTTCTCGTCAGGTCATGTGAGGCAAATTATATTATTAAATCAGATTCCCCCTCAGGGAATCATCTCAGAACATTCCCCTACTCTTGAATTATTCAGCCAGATTCTCTAAATGAGACAGGTGTGTGTTATCATTTGGAGTATTAATTGTAGGGTGGTGCACTTGGGTAAATCAAGTGGCTGGGCTGAGCTGAGGATTGATCCATCCATAGTGATTCTGTTGTCGAGCTCCATTATAGAATTCATCGTTTACACAGGTTTGCAATTAGTATGTCAGGCAGGCTGTTCTGCTCAGTGAGACTGGCTGAGCTGAGGTTTCTACCTGACAGGACCTCAGCCGCCATCTTTCATACACCTAGAGTATGAAGAGAAGGAACGCAGTAGAACCAAAGGGGGGGGGGGGACCTAGGGTGAGCATCATAAAATAATTCTAAGTTCATGAAATCTATTCATGAAAAAGTGATTTGGTTATTAATACATTTTAGAGAATTGACAGATGAGTCAATCCAAAGGAAAGCAAGAAACTTCCTAGAAATGACATAGTTTACATGCTCTGCCTGAGCTCTGCATGGGCTCTGCCTGAGCTCTGCATGGGCTCTGCCTGAGCTCTGCATGGGCTCTGCCTGAGCTCTGCATGGGCTCTGCCGCAGCTCTGCATGGGCTCTGCCTGAGCTCTGCATGGGCTCTGCCTGAGCTCTGCATGGGCTCTGCCTGAGCTCTGCATGGGCTCTGCCGCAGCTCTGCATGGGCTCTGCCGGAGCTCTGCATGGGCTCTGCCTGAGCTCTGCATTGGCTCTGCCTGAGCTCTGCATGGGCTCTGCCTGAGCTCTGCATGGGCTCTGCCTGAGCTCTGCATGGGCTCTGCCTGAGCTCTGCCTGAGCTCTGCATGGGCTCTGCCTGAGCTCTGCATGGGCTCTGCCTGAGCTCTGCATGGGCTCTGCCTGAGCTCTGCATGGGCTCTGCCTGAGCTCTGCCTGAGCTCTGCATGGGCTCTGCATGGGCTCTGCCTGAGCTCTGCCTGAGCTCTGCATGGGCTCTGCCTGAGCTCTGCATGGGCTCTGCCTGGCTCTGCATGAGCTCTGCATGGGCTCTGAGCTCTGCCTGAGCTCTGCATGGGCTCTGCCTGAGCTCTGCATGGGCTCTGCCTGAGCTCTGCCTGGGCTCTGCCTGAGCTCTGCCTGGGCTCTGCCTGAGCTCTGCCTGAGCTCTGCATGGGCTCTGCCTGAGCTCTGCATGGGCTCTGCCTGAGCTCTGCCTGAGCTCTGCATGGGCTCTGCCTGAGCTCTGCCTGAGCTCTGCATGGGCTCTGCCTGAGCTCTGCCTGAGCTCTGCATGGGCTCTTGAGGCTAATCTTTCTGCCATAAAGCGTGAAAGGTCAACAACCCTTCCAGAGCACTTCCAGTGTTGATGTTAGGAGAACACCCCTGCTGCTGTCCCCGTGCAGCGTCCTGTATTACCACACTATTTAATTAGGAATTACGGCAAATTTCAAAAATGTTTCTATGCTCCTAAACCCCTCTGACGCATTATTGGACTGTCTGTCAAAGTGGGAGAGCGAGGTAGAGCTAGAGTGAGGTAGAGCTAGAGCGAGGTAGAGCTAGAGCAAGGTAGAGCTAGAGCAAGGTAGAGCAAGGTAGAGCGAGGTAGAGCTAGAGCGAAAGCTACGTCACCAGGTTATGCAGCCCCCCACTCTCACTGCAGCGCTAGATAGGACTTTGTGGAATAATGCAAATCTACGAAAAATATAAACATCCTGTCACAGAAATTACTACATTCTGGAAGTCCAATCGATTGTGAGATATGGCATATACATTTTATGTGATAAAGTTGGGTCACGGGTTCACAATTTGACCTTTTCTGAGACCTCTGCCAAGCAAGGAGGGAGAGGCGGGAGAGGCGAATGTCGAGAGCCGTAAGTCCTCCAAAACACAAACCAACCAGGCAGCACTGCTTTGTGACACAATGCCCACTTAACCCAGATGCCAGCCACACCAATGTGTTGGAGGAAACACCGTACACCTGGCGACGGTGTCAGCGTGCACTGCACCCGGCCCACCGCTGGAGCTGCTAAGGACATCCCTGCCGGCCAAACCCTCCCTAACCCGGATGACGCTGGGCTAATTGTGCACCGCCCCATGGGTCTCCCAGTCACAGCCGGCTGCGACAGAGCCTGGACTCGAACCCAGACTCTATAGTGGTACTGCGATGCAGTATCTTAGACCACTGCGCCACTCAGGAGGCTGACAATGACCTTGACCTTATAGTGTATTTGTGTGGCTACGATGCCATCTTTAGAGGCCAACATTTTCTGCTTGGTTTCCGGTGCATTGAAAAACGAATGAAATAGACTACTACCAAGGTCTGATGATGCTTCTGACAATATAGTAAAAGGCGTGTTGTGTTGGGTGATGTGCTAAAGTCTGTAGGCTATATTGAAAACGGCCGGTGTGTTGTGCTTATGAGGAGACCCTCCTGTGTGTTGTTGCATGAGCTGACTGCTATTTCCTCTTTGCTTGGCTAGAGATCTCAGAAAATGTAAAAATGTGAACCCGAGACCCAAATGTATCATATAAAATGTATATGCCATATCTCACAATCGACTGGACTTCCCGAATGTAGTATTTTTTCGCTGTGACAAAACGTGTATATTTTCTGCATATTTGCGCTGTAGTGAGTGGGGGGCTGTGTAACCCTGTGACCAAGCTCCAAGTGAGAAAGGTGCACACTTTGACAGACAGTCCTACAACAAGTCAGAGGGGTTTAGAAACATAGTGACATTTTAGAAATATGCCGTTATTCCCCATTAATGCTATGAATACGGATTGCTGGCCATGCGGAAAAAGATTCTAACTGTCTTCTGATAATGAGCCAGAATGCTAATGGCCATTCCCCCTTGGTTAGGAGCACACCCCAGGGAAAGGGGACTGTGTGCTTCATGGTCCATAGAGAGAAGATACACACACATCACATTATCATGGTGAAGTTTTATTGTAGCAGCACTCCCAGTGTTTTCACAGTGTGCCCTATTCTCATAGAAGAGTAATGGCAGCGCCTGGGCTCTTCTGATAACCATTCTGGGAGATGTAGAAGTGTGACATTTCAAAATCGTATTGTGAAAAAATCAAGGCAACGGTAAACATGTCGTCCCCCACGAATGATGCAGCGCACCCTTAGACCAATCAGTGTGATTTTGTAAATGATGGATCTCTATGGTAAGACGCATCATGTGAGAATGCTATTAATTGACTACAGCTCAGTGTTCAACACCATATTACCCTGGTGGTGCCAGAATGACAACTTATCCCTCAAAGTAACCAAGACTAAGGAGATGATTGTGGACTACAGGAAAAGGAGGACTGAGCACGCCCCCATTCTCATAGATGGGGCTGTAATGGAGCAGGTTGAGAGCTTCAAGTTCCTTGGTGTCCACATCACCAACAAACTAGAATGGTACAAACATCCAAGACAGTCGTGAAGAGGGCACGGCAAAACTTATTCCCCCTCAGGAAACTAAAAAGATTTGGCATGGGTCCTCAGATCCTCAAAAGGTTCTACAGCTGCAACATCGAGAGCATCCTGACTGGTTGCATCACTGCCTGGTACGGCAATTGCTTGGAGGGTAGTGCGTACCGCCCAGTACATCACTGGGGCTAGGGTGCCTGCCATCCAGAACCTCTACACCAGGCGGTGTCAGAGGAAGCCCCTAAAAATGGTCAAAGACCCCAACCAGCCCATCATAGACTGTTCTCTCTTCTACTGCATGGCAAGTGGTAACGGAGTGCATCAGTCTAGGACAAAAAGGCTTCTCAACAGTTTTTACCCCCAAGCCATAAGACTCCTGAACAGGTAATCAAATGGCTACCCAGACTATTTGCATTGTGTGCCCCCCCAAGCCCTCTTTTACGCTGCTGCTACTCTCTGTTTATCATATATGCATAGTCACTTTGACTATACAGTCATGTACAGTGGGGAGAACAAGTATTTGATACACTGCCGATTTTGCAGGTTTCCCTACTTACAAAGCATGTAGAGGTCTGTAATTTTTTATCATAGGTACACTTCAACTGTGAGAGACGGAATCTAAAACAAAAATCCAGAAAATCACATTGTATGATTTTTAAGTAATTAATTTGCATTTTATTGCATGACATAAGTATTTGATACATCAGAAAAGTAGAACTTAATATTTGGTACAGAAACCTTTGTTTGCAATTACAGAGATCATATATTTCCTGTAGTTCTTGACCAGGTTTGCACACACTGCAGCAGGGATTTTGGCCCACTCCTCCATACAGACTATCTCCAGATACTTCAGGTTTCGGGGGTGTCGCTGGGCAATACGGACTTTCAGCTCCCTCCAAAGATTTTCTATTGCGTTCAGGTCTGGAGACTGGCTAGGCCACTCCAGGACCTTGAAATGCTTCTTACGGAGCCACTCCTTAGTTGCCCTGGCTGTGTGTTTTGGGTCGTTGTCATGCTGGAAGACCTAGCCACGACCCATCTTCAATGCTCTTACTGAGGGAAGGAGGTTGTTGGCCAAGATCTCGCGATACATGGCCCCATCCATCCTCCCCTCAATACGGTGCAGTCGTCCTGTCCACTTTGCAGAAAAGCATCCCCAAAGAATGATGTTTTCCACCTCCATGCTTCAGGGTTGGGATGGTGTTCTTGGGGTTTTACTCATCCTTCTTCTTCCTCCAAACACGGCGAGTGGATTTTAGACCAAAAAGCTCTATTTTTGTCTCATCAGACCACATGACCTTCTCCCATTCCTCCTCTGGATCATCCAGATGGTCATTGGCAAACAACAGGCAGGCCTGGACATGCACTGGCTTGAGCAGGGGGACCTTGCGTGCGCTGCAGGATTTTAATCCATAATGGCGTAGTGCGTTACTAATGGTTTTCTTTGAGACTGTGGTCCCAGCTCTCTTCAGGTCATTGACCAGGTCCTGCTGTGTAGTTATGGGCTGACCCCTCACCTTCCTCATGATCATTGATGCCCCACGAGGTGAGATCTTGCATGGAGCCCCAGACCGAGGGTGATTGACCGTCATCTTGAACTTCTTCTATTTTCTAATAATTGCACCAACAGTTGTTGCCTTCTCACCAAGCTGCTTGCCTATTGTCCTGTAGCCCATCCCAGCCTTGCGCACATCTACAATTTTATCCCTGATGTCCTTACACAGCTCTCTGGTCTTGGCCATTGTGGAGAGGTTGGAGTCTGTTTGATTAAGTGTGTGGACAGGTGTACGGTATACAGGTAACGAGTTCAAACAGGTGCAGTTAATACAGGTAATGAGTGGAGAACAGGAGGGCTTCTTAAAGAAAAACCAACAGGTCTGTGAGAGCCAGAATTCTTACTGGTTGGTAGGTGATCAAATTCTTATTTCATGCAATCAAATGCAAATGAATTACTTAAAAATCATACAATGTGATTTTCTGGATTTCTGTTTTAGATTCCGTCTCTCACAGTTGAAGTGTACCTATGATAAAAATTACAGACCTCTACATGCTTTGTAAGTAGGAAAACCTGCAAAATCGGGAGTGTATCAAATACTTTTTCTCCCCACTGTACATACTACCTCAATTGGCCGAACCAACCAATGCCCCCGCACATTGGCTAGCCAGCTATCTGCATTGTGTCCTGCCACCCAACACCCGCCAACCCCACTTTTACACCACTGCTACTCTCTGTTCATCATATCATATGCATAATCCCTTTAACCATATCCACATGTACATACTACCTCAATCAGCCTGACTAACCGGTGCCTGTATATAGCCTGGCTACTGTATATAGCCTCGCTACTGTTATTTTTCACTGTCTTTTTACTGTTGGTTTATTTATTTACTTACCTATTGTTCACCTTATAATTTTTTGCCCTGTTGGTTAGAGCCTGTAAGTAAGCAATTCACTGTAAGGGTGTATTCGGAGCAAGTGACAAATTAACTTTGATTTGATTTGATCATTCACGCAAGTTTCATCAAAATCGAGCCAATGGTATCTGAGATATCGCGTTGGTTAGCTAGACTGATAATCCTGAGGGTTCACAGCCAATGTAGCAATCAGAAACAACCTGAACTGATGTTGTCGCTTACTTCCTTTTCCTTTTTTGCTGATGTCACAGGTCAGTGCAGATGGTGCAGATAATAAAGCTCTGGCAGGAGCCTGCTCTCACCTGGACTGCTATTTGGATCCCACCCAGAAGCAGGTGTTATGCTGATAATTGGCCCATCATGTAGATTTTGGTTTCTCACTTGGCTGAGCCGCATCCCACACAGTAACAGTCAGAGACATGGGGGGAGGGGGAGCAGCATTGAGGAGATGGGGCATGAGGTCTCATGTTATCACCCTCAGGAGGGTGAGCAAAACCTCAATTCGCTTTCTGTGTGCATGGCATAAAAGTTGTTTCACCCACTAGAGAGTACAAATTATATTTTGAGAGGGTGCGAATAGGATAAATCCTATTGGATCGGCCTCAAAGACCACGTCTCCATACTTTATCATGGGTAATGCAAAATATCAAACACATTGCTGTTCACAGGAATACCTACTACCTGACATATATCTACATATTCTGCATATGTAATGCAGAGATAAGAAAACTCTAGGGATTTCGGTTCTCCACAGATACAGTCGGCCTCAGACAGTGGTTGAGCAGACAGGACGGTACTGTACTGTTTAAGCGGGTTATATTTAGCGTGAGCAGGCAAACAGAGTGAATTCCAGGGCAGGCCTCTCCTCTCTGTGGCTGGCCAGTACCAGATCCATGGCAGTTAGAGTTGAGGGAGAGAAGGGTGCTCTGTGTCCGGCTAACTGACCCACCCTACTAATGAGAGGGTGGTGTGGTGCAGTGGCTGCTCCTAATTACTACCAAGCAGCTGCAACCGCATGGAGCCGCGCGGAGCCCAGCGAGGGGCCCTTTCAGGCCAAGGGACAAGCCCTCCAGTGTGGAGAGGCCGCAGTCGCCCCACTTCGCCCCGCTCACTGCTCAGTGTTCTCGGTTCACTCCCACGCCAAGCAGCCCCCGCTGCAGCCTGCTATACTACTGCTGCTGCCTCATCAACTTCTCCTGCTGAAATTGCAGGGTAGCGGGGGAATCATGTCTGTAAATAAGGCTGCACTGACAAAAAAATGTCATGGTTCTTGTTTTTCTGGCTGGGGACTTTCTGTTCAGATTCATATTGTCACTGACAGCAGCTTCAGTTCCATAGAACAGGTATCTTATCCAAAATATTACCCAATATAGAAATGGCATTTTACTCCAACCCTTAAACTGGAGAGATATACTTTCTCTTAAAGGACTGGATAATGTTAATTTATTACAAACAATAAATGGTGTTTATTGGATTGAAAATACTTGAGTCACCAATTCACTCCAGAGAAAAGTGCTACCTCAAATAGAAATGGTTGCTATATGAAAACACACAATCCTGTGAAGTCAGTGGGCACTTTGAGTCCCTGTCAAGAATTCACCACAGGTGGTAAGCGGTGAGAAGACAACTCCTGTTTTCAACTCCAAGCGGAACAACACTGTAGGCCTCAGGTAGACAAGTGGGAGTAGCCTGCTGCCATTGGCTTGTGTGTGGAGAGAGAGGCATCTTTATGCTGAGTGGAGGGCAGGCGAGAGGGGTGACACTGACCTGCCTGTTCCTCTCATCCATGATCCTGGTGATCTGTATCTTCTTCCGTCCCATCTCTGCTTTCTGTTCGGTCTCTCTGACACCTCAAGAATATCAGAAAAACTACCGAGCTCGTCTTCTTCCTTATCTCCTAGCACATTGTACAACACTCTCTCTTCTCTCTCTCTGGCTCTGTCGTTTTCGTGACCACACCACAATCTGCAGAGAGAGAGAGAGAGAGAGAGAGAGAGAGAGAGAGAGAGAGAGAGAGAGAGAGAGAGAGAGAGAGAGAGAGAGAGAGAGAGAGAGAGAGAGAACAGAGTTAACATAACACCCAGTGATCTCTTCTCAGGCACAACAAAGCAGCCAATGGCTCTGTGTTCCATTCCCTGACACATACAGAGAGGTTATGAGACAGGCACCTTATCTCCTCACCTGCACTTCCACAGCAGCTGGAGCCACTGTCAGAACACTTCAGACTTAAAGGAGAAACTGTTCGGAAAATGCTAAACACAATTTATAAGTTCATCTGCTCTTTAGTGTTGAATAGGCCTGATTCAGAACCAATGATAAAAGTGCCTTTCAAGAGCTTTTCATACATAAGTGTGAAATTATCTTTTCCATTTTATGTTAGAAATGACTGCATTAAGCTCTTACTGAAGTACAAGTTGCCATGTGGAGCTGGTGTTGACTCCCAACCAAGTCAATGTCTACTGGGTATATCTGGCTTTGATCTTTAAGCCTAACAACCAGTAGCAGGATGACAGAATTACAGAGCTTTAACAACAAAAATTGTATCCTATTCTCTCTCGCTCTCTGTGTCTGTCTTACTCTCATATGTACACCAGTAGTCAGTCAAAAGTATTCCTAAGATGCCTGTGAAGACGGAGCACCAAGCTCCACTCTTCCTTGGCCAAAGCTTTTGACACGGGAGACCATTCCATTCTTGTGGGCCGGCTAAGGAGTATTGGTGTCTCTGAGGGGTCTTTGGCTTAGTTTGCTAACTACCTCTCTCAAAGAGTGCAGTGTTTAAAGTCAGAACATATGCTGTCTCAGACACTGCCTTTCCCCAAAGGTGTACCCCAAGGCTCGATCCTAGGCCCCACGCTCTTCTCAATTTACATCAAGAACATAGCTCAGGCAGCAGAAAGCTCTCTCATCCATTTATATGCAGATGATACAGTCTTATATTCATCTGGCCCCTCTCTGGATTTTGTGTTAAACGCTCTACAACAAAGCTTTCTTAGTGTCCAACAAGCTTTCTCTGCCCTTAACCTTGTTCTGAACACCTCCAAAACAAAGGTCATGTGGTTTGGTAAGAAGAATGCCCCTCTTCCCACAGGTGTGATTACTACATATGAGAGTTTAGAGCTTGAGGTAGTCACCTCATACAAGCACTTGGGAGTATGGCTAGACGGTACACTGTTCTTCTCTCAGCACATATCAAAGCTGCAGGCTAAAGTTAAATCTAGACTTGGTTTCCTCTATTGTAATCACTCCACTTTCACCCCAGCTGCCAAACTAACGCTGATTCAGCTACCCATGTTAGATAACGGAGACGTAATTTATAGATCGGCAGGTAAGGGTGCTCATGAGTGGCTAGATGGTCTTTAGCATTCGGCCATCAGATTTGCCACTAATGCTCCTTATAGGCCACATTACTGCACTCTATACTCCTCTGTAAACTGGTCATCTCTGTATAACCGTCGCAAGACCTATTGGTTGATGCTTATTTAGAAAACCCTCTTAGGCCTCACTCCCGCCTATCTGAGATATCTACTGCAGCCCTCATCCTCCACATACAACACCCGTTCTGCCAGTCACATTCTGTTAAAGGTCCCTAAAGCACACACATCCCTAAGTCGCTCGTATTGTCAATTCGCTACAGATAGCGACTGGAACGAGCTGCAACAAACACCCAAACTGACAGTTTTATCTCAATCTCGTCATTCCAAAACTCAATCATGGAAACTCTTACTGACAGTTGTGGCTGCTTTGCGTGATGTATTATTGTTTCTACCTTCTTGCCCTTTGTGCTGTTGTCTGTGCCCAATCATGTTTGTACCATGTGTTGTCATGTGTTGCTGCCATGCTATGTTATTGTCTTATAGGTCTCTCTTTATGTAGTGTTGTGTTGTCTCTCTTGTCATGATGTGTTTTATCCTTTATTTTGATTTGATTTATTTTTAATCCCAGCCCCTGTCCCCGCAGGAGGCCTTTTGCCTTTTGGTAGGAAGTCATTGTAAATAAGAATTTGATCTTAACTGACTTGCCTAGTTAAATAAAGGTGAAATAAATAAAAAATGATTTTTTTAAAATTCCTCATCTGATCCAGACCGCTGCCAGCTATGCTCTTCAGATGATTAAGAGTACACCCAGTCAGGTTTAAATCCTCTGAGGTAGATGAGGTAGTTCCCACGTGAGGTACTCTGTAACCTGGTTCAGACTCCAGCAGGCCCGGTGAACTTTGATCTCTGTTCTATGAGAGATAGATATCTCCCTGAAAGAGCATTCATCACTGACGCATGGAGATAATTTACAAGCAAATGGAAAAATGCTTATATTTCCTTTAGAAAAGAACCTCTGGGCAAGGTTAACATTGTAGTATTCAGCCTCGGTCCAGCAGAGATACAGTTAGCACCATAGACCAAAAAGCAGTGAGAGCTGACTAACATCATGGGACCAGAAATGGCCAGTTCCAGTGGCACACAGTAATTTTAGGCTTTGAGACACTGGCATTATAGTGTCTGGCTGTCTGAATCTAACCACTGTTAGGCAAACTCAACATGAGATCACCTAGCCAACAACCCCCAACCCACGCACGGCTGTCCACAGTAAGGAAACTAACTACACAAACCCCCTTGAAGAATTTCCCTAAACCACATCACAACAAGTCGGTGAGAACGACAGTGCTCTTTTTCATTCACTGTTTCCAAATACTCCTACTGACACTTTTTCTACTGGTGTGTCTGTATGAGTGTGTATTTCTGTCCGTCTCTCTCGCTTTGAAGAGCAGTTGACTTGCTTCTCTTGACACTACTGTACAATTGTAGGCCTACATCTGAAGACAGTGAACCACACACATTCAACCTCGTCTCTAAACTGTGAGAGGATCTGTCATAGCAGTCTAGTACAGTGCAGGTTCTTGTGGCATAATGCCTTGTGTCATGACATTTCTGTTACGTAAATATGAGGTGACAAGCTGAGGTCCCTCAGACACCAGGTTTGCTACTGCACTCTGCTTGGTACAGCTACTATCTGAAGAAAACACAGAAATAGATTTCCTTATTCTATCTGTAAATCAAATCAAAAATCACATTTTATTTGCCACATGCACTGAATACAACGGGTAGACCTTACCGTGAAATGCTTACTTATAAGCCCTTATCCAAAAATGCAGTTTTAAGAAAAATAAGAGTTAAGAAAATATTTACTAAAACTATTATTATTATATATTTTTTTAAACACAATAAAATAACAATAATAAGGCTATATACAGGCTATATACAGGCTATATACAGGCTATATACAGGATGTAGTTGGATCATTTTTGCTGGGTAGGAATAACATTTAACACAGTAAAAGTTTGATTTCCATTACAAAAATTCAGATCAGTTTTAGCATAATAAAAGGTGTTATAAATCTATGCATAACAACTGGTGAATGTTAAACCATGGTTCTCAAAAGAGACAGCAGATGGGAGACAGACAATCAACACCTGTACTGTTTTTATTTTCTTCTTCACTGATGCATTATGTATCAGTACATCTGTAGCATGTGTCGATTACTAAACCTTTTCACATAGCTGCCTAAACATAAAAAAAGTCTAAGTAAAAAGTACTTCAAAGTTAATCCATAACTGAACTAAAATAAATGCTTGTGGGTTAACTGCTTGATGGATGTGAAGTCAACTTGTTCACAGGTGTAAGAGTTACAGTTGAAATCAGTTACATACACTTAGGTTGGAGTCATTAAAACTCGTTTTTCAACCACTCCACAAATTTCTTGTTAACAAACTACTTTTGGCAAGTCGGTTAGGACATCGACTTTGTGCACGGCACAAGTCATTTTTCCAACAATTGTTTACAGACAGATTATTTCACTTATAATTCACTGTATCACAATTCCAGTGGTCAGAAGTTGACATACACTAAGTTGACTGTGCCTTTAAACAGCTTGGAAAATTCCAGAAAATGATGTCATGGCTTTAGAAGCTTCTGATAGGCTAATTGACATAATTTGAGTCAATTGGAAGTTTACCTGTGGATGTATTTCAAGGCCTACCTTCCAACTCAGTGCGTCTTTGCTTGACATAATTGGAAAATCAAAAGAAATCAGCCAAGACCTCAGACAAAAAATTGTAGACCTCCACAAGTCTGCTTCATCCTTGGGAGCAATTTCCAAACGCCTGAAGGTACCACGTTCATCTGTACAAACAATAGTACGCAAGTATAAACACCATGGGACCAAGCAGCCGTCATACCGCACAGGAAGGAGACGCGTTCTGGCTCCTAGAGATGAAAGTATTTTGGTGCGAAAAGTGCAAATCAATCCCACAACAACAGCAAAGGACCTTGTGAAGATGCTGGAGGAAACAGGTAACTATCAGGTATCTATATTCACAGGTTATTGACATAACCTGAAAGGCCGCTAAGCAAGGAAGAAGCCACTGCTCCAAAACCGCCATAAAAAAAGCCAGACTACGGTTTGCAACTTACGGTTTGAAACTGGGGACAAAGATCGTTCTTTTTGGAGAAATGTCCTCTGGTCTGATGAAACAAAAATAGAACTGTTTGGCCATAGTGACCATTGTTATGTTTGGAGGAGAAAGGGGGAGGCTTGCAAGCCGAAGAACACCATCCCAACTGTGAAGCAGTGGCAGCATCATGTTGTGGGGGTGCTTTGCTGCAAGAGGGACTGGTGCACTTCACAAAATAGATGGCATCATGAGGCAGGAAAATGATGTGGATATATTGAAGCAACAAAGTCAAGGTATTGGAGTGGCCATCACAAAGCTCTGACCTCAATCCTATAGAAAATGTGTGGGCAGAACTGAAAAAGCGTGTGCGAGCAAGGAGGCCTACAAACCTGACTCAGTTACACCAACTCTGTCAGGAGGAGTGGGACAAAATTCACCCAACTTATTGTGGGAAGCATATGGAAGGCTACCCGATAACGTTTGACCCAAGTTCAACAATTTAAAGGCAATGCTACCAAGTACTAATTGAGTGTATGTAAACTTCTGACCCACTGGGAATGTGATGAAAGAAATAAAAGCTGAAATAAATAATTCTCTCTACTATTATTCTGACATTTCACATTTTTTAAATAAAGTGGTGATCGTAACTGACCTAAAACAGGGAATTTTTACTCGGATTAAATGTCAGAAATTGTGAAAAACTGAGTTTAAATGTATTTGGCTTAGCTGAATGTAAACTTACGACTTCCACTGTATGTACTGTAGGTAGAGAGCAGAGTTGTAATCCTGGCTGTGAGTTGTGTCCTAATCTCGTTGGGTGACAGAGGAGAGCAGGGCAGTGCCGGGGCAGCAGAGGGGATGCAGAGTTACACTAAATCCTGGTGGATTACTGCAGCACGTGGAGACGGGCCAGCACTGCAGCGTGTCACCAGTCACAGCCTCGGCACGGCACGCCTCTATACAGGTGGATGTACGTAACCCTCCACAAGACTCGCTAACTAGAGCATGCTACCATGAGTCATATCACTTCCATTGTTTAGCGCTCAATGAAGCCAATGGTTAACTGCAGCTAAGTAACATAACTGATGTCAATGGGCGGCAGGTAGCCTAGTGGTTCAGAGGGTTGGGCCGTAACTGAAATGTCACTGGTTCGAATCCCCAAGTCGACTAGATGAAAAATCTGTCAAATGTGCCCTTGAGTAAGGCACTTAACCCTAATTGCTCTGGATAAGCGTTTCTACTAAATGATGATTCAACTGTCACTGACTCTCCAGGTCCATACAACCATGGTGTTTTAAAGGAGATGTTAACTGAGCTATGCATTTAAAGCTTTACTCTATGTTAATCACGCTCGATAGGATTATTCTGTCCATTTCACCTTGCTTGTAAGAATGTATACATCTCAACATGTACTCTTTAGAAGACCTCGATAATGTACACCTGCACCACTTAGCCTTTCATTTAAACCAGTCCAGCACTTCGTAAAGGTGCTTACCAAACATTTGCACCACAGAGATCAATGCACAGTGAATATGTCTCTATAGGAGAGACCACATCAGGCTGACATCAAAATCAATACCAGCTACATGACACACAGAATGTGTAGACGAAACCAAGCCTCATTTACAACCATACGAACCAAGAGTGTAAATACAGTGGGACGTTTTGAGCATTGTTGTTTAGGTTAAAAAGTCCTCTTAGATTCTTGGAGTTAATATAATTAAGAGTGATTTCTGGCCACGGAGACAGGCCCAGTAGCAGCCGCTCTCTGTCTCTCTGTCCCTTCCTCCCTCCCGTGAGACAGGCCTCTGGGAGATGGGGAGGGTTGGTGACGGGGTCGGCCCTTTCACACTCAATAAAACATGCTCCACTCCCATGTAATTACTGAACACAGCACATCCGCCTCACTCCCTCACTCCCTCTCAGTCAGTAAGCCTGAATAAGCTCTGCACGTAGTCACAGAGCTGTAGGCCTAGTATTACTGAACCTCATATTACATCTTACACTGCTGTCCAACACAAAAGACGACATCCTATATGGTTAATTTCATTTAAAGGATGAGACCAGATCATCTATTGTTGACCCTGTTATTGGCCATACTACATTCAGAGCATGATGTGGTTAGAATGATATATCTTAAAGCCAAGAAGAACATCTAATGCTTTGAATGTTTAGCTCTTACTTTCTTCAAAGACTCTATACATTCAAATGTGTGTACTGTACTGTCTAAGTGAGTGTTTAATGTGAGGAAAGCCTAACCCATTTCCCTTATTACTCTGACTGTCATGGACAGGAGCCAAAGTCCTGAGCATAGCCATGACAGTTGTGCTTCCTGTGTGTGAAGAGCTCAGTTTGACTATCCTACCACAGGGCCAGGTCACGGAGTGGGCAGACAAGACTCAACTTCCTGCCTCTCCACTTCCTGTTTTTAGGACCACTTCTAAATGCCCAATGCAGGGGAGGGATAGAAAAAAGGGAGGGAGTGTGCCTTGGGGACACCCTTACTCTCTGATCTCCTCCACGTGTTGCCTTCCTGACTGTAACTCTGAGACTAAACAACAACAGGACTCCATCTCCTGTTCATTCTTTCTGTGTGTTTATTATGTTTACAGTACAGGGCCATTAGACAGGCTGGACAGGCACATGCTGCCACACCAAGCACTGCACCACTTTCTATTCAGTTAGATGTCAGGCCTTTCCTTGTTTTGGCCAGGACTGATAATGACTTGAAACATTTCCGGAGCTACATAATGATGAATAACTACTCCATCACACACTAAACTAATGAGCAGTAAAATACTGATTAAACAGAGTTCACACTTAACAAGAAAACAGCAGCGCAAAATGGTAGCAATATAATCCCAAAACTTGAAAGTGGAAGGAAATGGCTCAGTTCCAGTTTGTTAGGCTTTAAGCGGTGTGGGGACATGGAGCAAAGTAAACCCTCATGATTCTGCTACTTCGTTTCAATGAGACCCTGACATAAGTGCATTAAGAAATGAACACCCCAACTCTTTGTTCTTCCTATCATCATGCTCTGCTGTACCTGGAAATGGGGCTGTTGGCCTGGGGGGGGAGTGGAGGAGAGCCAGCCTCTCTCTCTCCTGCTCCTACACTTCCCTTTGTGAGAGCACCCTTATCTCCCACTCCAGCAGGGAGAGGTAGGATTGTGGCCCCAGAAGCAGCATCACTAGTGTTAATGTCTCCTGATGCTAATCTGACACACGGCTGATCCTGCAACAACCACTTTCTCCATTCCTCTCTCCCACTTTCCAGCTCTCTCTTTCTCCATTCCTCTCTTTCTCCCTCTCTCCCTCCACCTCTCCCTCCTACCCTTCAGTCTCTCTCTTTCTCTCTCTCACTCTAACTCTGTACATTCCCTCACCTCTGTTTCCAAGGCAACTAATGAGATATAATTAATAAGATCTACCAAAGGGGTGTGTGAACAGAAATAAGTGAGAAAGAAACCTTGAGAAAGAGAGAGAGCTGCTTGCCTAGTGAGCTAAAGAAACTCTTTTAAATGTGTGTGCATATTGGACTTTCTACAGCTTGTTAACTTTCTTTGTAGATCATTGCTTGGGGTGACATTATCTTCCTAGACAATGACTTCAAAAACATTTATGAGAAGTTAAGATGATTACTATATTAGCACCATGATAAACCACACCCTTAGAAATAGCTGGGGTACTTTGAACCACTACAAGCCAAGTGAAAAATCTCATAATGAACATTTTACATTGAGTAAGTGCCTTATGTTACTGACAGAAGGGATGTTAAAAATTAGTTTTTTTTTATGATATTGAGATTACAACAGAAAGTGTCTTCCTCCTTTATTTCACATAATACAGTAGTTGTACTCAAGTACGCTGTAACGATGTGCGCTGAGAGTCGGGAAGCAAGTTCAGGGAGTGTTTTAATAAAATAAACATAATGCAAAACAAGAACCTCGAACAACGCACAGACATGAAACAGAAACAATGACGCCTGGGGAAGGAACCGAAGGGAATTACATATATAGGGCAGGTAATAAAGTAAGTGATGGAGTCCAGGTGAGTCTGACGATGCACAGGTATCGCGTAACGACGTCTTAACGAGCAGCCTGGTGACCTAGAGGCCGGACAGGGAGCACACGTTATAGTACCCCCTCCCTGACGTGCGGCCCCTGCCGCAGGACGCCGACCAAAATGGGGAACAGGGGGAACAGGGGAACAGGAGCAGACCGGTCACCTCTGCAGAGGCGCAGGAAACCCGGCAATCCAGCTGAGATGCAGGAGCATGGCGACCTAGAGCGCCGGAGAGAGAGCATAACTAATGGTACACCATCCCCGGCACGTTCGGCTCCAGCCGCAGGTCGCCAACCCAAGGGACGATCCCGGGGATCAGAAGCAGACCGGTCACCCCCGCTGATGCACGGGAACCTGTCGCCAGCTGGGACGAGGGAACCTGACAGACCGGCTGAGGCAGGGAAGTCTGGCGATCTGGTTGAGGCATGAGAGCCTGACGAGCCAGTGGAAGCAGGGGAGCCTGGCGATCCAGTGAAGGCATGAAAGCCCGACGAGCCGGCTGAGGCAGGGGAGCCTGTCGATCTGGCTGAGGCAGAGGAGCCTGGCGACCCGGCTAAGGCAGGGGGGCCTGGTGATCCGGCTGAGAAATGAGAGCCTGTAGCAGCTCCCAGACCCAACGTTATTCCCACCGAAACAAAAAAAACACTCCCTGATGCTTCCCTGAGGTGATGCGTCATTCTGTAACGATGTGCGCTGGGAGTCAGGAAGCAAGTTCAGGAAGTGTTTTCATAAAATAAACCAACAGAATACAAAACAATAATACAAAACAAAGGGAAGGAACTGAAGGGAGTGACATATATAGGGCAGGTAATAAAGGAAGTGATGGAGTCCAGGTGAGTCTGACGACGTGCAGGTGCGCGTAACGATGGTGACAGGTGTGCGCCATAACGAGCAGCCTGGTGACCTAGAGGCCGGAGAGGGAGCACACGTGACATACACCTTGATATGATTTGAGTGGATCCGGCCCTGACGTACATTGATATGATTTGAGTGGATCTGGCCCTGACGTACATTGATATAAATCTGAGTGGATCCGGCCCTGACGTACATTGATATGATTTGAGTGGATCCGGCCCTGACGTACATTGATATGATTTGAGTGGATCCGGCCCTGATGTACATTGATATAAATCTGAGTGGACCCGGCCCTGACGTACATTGATATAAATCTGAGTGGATCCGGCCTTGATGTACATTGATATGAATCTGAGTGGATCTGGTCCTGACGTACATTGATATAAATCTGAGTGGATCCGGTCCTGACGTACATTGATATGATTTGAGTGGATCCGGCCCTGATGTACATTGATATAAATCTGAGTGGATCCGGCCCTGACGTACATTGATATAAATCTGAGTGGATCCGGTCCTGACGTTCATTGATATGATTTGAGTGGATCCGGCCCTGACGTACATTGGCAATTTAAGTTAGAGTACAACAAGGGTTAGACAGTGACTCACACAAACATTCCAAAGCATGTTCTGCATAGCTTGCAAAGTAAGTAATAATGGTTAATTGAGTTTACGGCTACTGGGACATGACAAAGCTTCTTCACTTGTATAACTATTTTAGCGCGCATCTTAATCAGACCAAAAGTTGAAGACTGAAGTTGTTGGCCTATCTTGCACAAGTTTTTTTTTTCTCTCCCATTGACATGTATGAGAGTATGAAGTGTAGGGGACAATGATGCAGTATTCACAGACCACAGAGTGGTTGTGTTGAGGAGGCAGACCAGAGCAGGCCAGGCTGCGAGTGGTTAATCTCTCCCAATGATGACTGCTACCTCACTTCAACTCTCCACTGACCCAGCTGTAATCCCACGTTGGATCAATGCAAGTTCAAACAATCATCCATCCTGCTAGCACCTAACTCTGGCTGGGAAGATGGAGTTACAGACAGGGACTAAGCTACTTATCACCTCCACAATGACATCATCAGGAAAACCCCAGCGGATTAAGTGGCTCTTCTCTTGGTGAAAATAGTTTTAGACCACCATCATATAACATCCATCAATAACCTGGGAGAAATAGATGACTGCAAAAACGAATCTCTTTAGGAGAGAGGTCAATAACAGAACATACAGCTTTACAGTCTTGCCAATCAAGATGGATATACAGTATTATTGTTACTTTTGAATGTATTCCTATTGCATGCTGAAATCAGCAAGTTTCAAGGTATGGTAATGTCTGGATAATAGGCTACATATCCAGAAGGACAGAAAAACACAACATGAGATGCTGACAGTGAAACTGAGCGCTAGCAGACAGACACCCTCACTCTCAAGTCACACAGTAATGTCAGGGGATGAGAGGACTATGCAAGGTGACTTTGACTAAATGCCTGGGGTCCATGACAGAAAGCCATTGACTTGACTGTGGCATATTTTTCTCACTTATCACCATCCTAAATCCTAAAAGCTTGTATGATGAAACTAAGAGGGCATTAACACATATTCCCTTTGGCTTGAAGGCACAGTAAAGAAGAATCTGAGGCCAGTAAGTCACCTGCAACAAGCAGGAGACACAGTGTACTGTGATCACTGCCAACATGTACAACCTAACTGGCTTAGCAGACAGCCAGTTACCCTGACTGCTCATGTATCTTCTACAGGCATGGAACAGTGCATTGAAGTTCAGACAACAGAGCTCGATAAACGTCATAGTCCAAACAGATGTCGTTGTGCTGGAGCTGGTGTATGAGTGTGAGTATGTGAGCGCACGTGTGTTTGTGTGTGTGAACTTAAAGGGAATAGAGAGGAAACAGGAATAAAACCTTGAGATGGAAGAGTTCCCCCCCACCCCCACCCCCACCCCCAGCCCCAGCTTTCTAGCCGTGTGTGGTAGCAGCAGCGTTGTAACATAATTACTGCTGGGGCGCCTCTATTCCCAATGATCCATTTGCGTCAGTCAGGTTTTCGAGCCGAGCCGATGAATGGATTTTCAGTTTCTCAAGGATAAAGCGATGACCCTATCCTAACTGTTGTATCCATTTCATGTGCAGAGGCCACTCTCCTTCTCAAGGTTTGTCTCCTGATGCTAATTGTAGTACAGCGCTTCAGCAGGAAGAAAAGGACACAAGCTTTTAGAGTAATGATTTTTTCTTCATTAAAAAGCTCTGGTTGAGAAATGCATGATATACATTGAGAGGAATTATACTCCCGGTTATTCAGATTTGAAAAAAAAGAAACCCGCTCAGATTTGCAATGGTGAACAAACCCACAAGCTAAATGCAAATGATATGCAACTATTTTAATTTGAGCATCTTGCTGTTTTTGGATGAATCCCAAAACGTATTACCGTGTTATGTGACAGTCACAAATCACTTCTAATCAACCAAAATGTCATATTCTACTGCCAAAATGAAACTGACTAAGTGTCTAAGCACTCACATCAAATTAGGAGTAACGGCCAAACACAGTCACTCAACATCACTGTCTCTGAGCCAAAACCTCTCTCCAAAAACATTTAATCACCAACATCCCTTATGACAGTATGTCAATTTTACAAGTGAATTTCCTGACACGAATCAGCATCAGAATCTGACATTCTCTATGGATGAGCACTTCAAGTGTCACGGCGCACCCAAGTTCTCCTTTTCTAAATCAATCTGATAGAGTCACAGATGACACAGGTCTAAAAGAAATGCACAAGCCGAACATTCCAGAAAGTTTTCTGTTCATTTCTGTACACTTTCTTCATCCTTCATAATCTCAACTTTTCAGGGATATCAGGAAAAGCCCATTTTCAGAGTCTCCTATAAACATACATGCACCCACACCCAAATTCCTGCATCCTAAAGGTTAGCATGGCAGCCTTGTTGGACTGTGGACCTGTTGTCTGTGTGATGTGATGCTATGTGTCCATTTGCATGGTTGTCCATCATCACAGGGACTTCTCCCCAGGGAGGATAATCACACCAACACAGAGGGGTGTGACACCCCCCCTACCCTCAGCCCCCAAGGCACCCTGCAAACTGTGTTAAGCGGCATGGCAGCCTTTTGATGTTCCACAGACCGCAAATCCAAAATGGTAAACAGCACAGATGAATCAAGATCTTCTTCCTGGGGGAATACGCTGTGTAAGGATATTAGGGACGCATTGCATTAATGTGTCTCGGCACAACTACATTTACCAGCTCTCATCCCCACTAAACGAACTGCACATCCAGATGAAACAATCTGATACAGTTTAGATATGTAATTCTTCAAATATGTTGTTTGATCAACAGCAGGCAGATTTAACTATATAAACAAATGAAACTACTCTGAGTTGGCCATGCTGTGTTACACATCATGTGCAACACTGTTTCTGTTGGTTGATAGTGTGTTAAGTCCTGTCTTGACCAACAGAGCACTGGTGCTTCTTTTAATGGATTTTTTTGTTCTTCAAAAAATGGCTTAGAATAAATATTAGATTTTCTCTTTCCATGTTTCTCTTGCTCTCCATCCCTCTGTTTCTCAGTGTTCCATTACATAAAAGGTTTATGCAACCCAAGCAGCATGGACCATTATGACTCACGAAAACTGTGAAAGGTTCAACATTGATTAGATTTTTTTTAACAAAGAAAATGGATGACTCAACACATACCTACATGGATGATCGCGGAAATCACAAAATATAACACTAATCCTGTAAGGAAAGGGTACAGAGGTTGGAAGATTATATAATGCTAATTAACAGAATTGTAACTTGAATAGACTGATCTCAATATACAGCCAATAAATCCATGTCACTTTGGCAAGGTGAAACCACTTATTTCCATTGCAACGAAAGCCCTGATTTTCATTTTTCTGTTCACTGGTTTCAATTTGTTGTTTCGTGTTTTTTTTTGGCATGATAAAACTCTTCCGTTTATTGTAAAGGAGTGCTTGTCAAGAACGACAGGGAAAAGCGGAAAGATGTACAGTAGCGATAACATTAAACAACCACATCATATAGGCACCAGAGAGAATGCTCAGTGGACGCAAAGTTGTTTTGCTTCAATACCAAGCCAAAGCTGAGGAACAACTTTCACTTTGAAATATAGATGTGCTCTTATATAAACGCTGTCTGCCTGGTGCATGACTGGCGCTTATGCAACCAGCGTTTGAATGGGGGCATATCCTTGGAAACTTTATGCTTGTACAGGACAAAAAGAACAGAAAATGTGACATTCTAAAGTATCTACTCTATCAATACTTGTTGTTTGTTGCTCAGAACACCAAATCTGAACCAAACATCAGAACTTTCCTCCAGCAAATATGTCCCAAGATCAAAAATAATGTACTGTAAATGATCCAGGAATGTATTTCTTATGCCACGGGCTCAACATCAAATAAACGATATTATGAATATTTCCAGGCATTCCAGAGAGAATTGGCTTAGTTTGCATAATGATTCAGTACCTCCATAAAGAAGCAGTGCTAGAGAACAACCAGGAATTATGTATGGATGAGAATGTAAAGCTGATACAATCTATCTTTACCACAATTTGCATGTTTTGTTTTGTACTTTGGGATTTACAAGCACAGCTCTGCCTTTTGGAATTTCCTAAATGTCCTCTGAGTCGATATTATACTAAATGAAAATCATTATTTTCAAAGTCAATAGGACAGATGGATCAAACACAAAATAAAGCTGTTTGACAGATCATCATACAAACATATCCTCCCATCCATACATACATAGTGTGCTACACACACACACACACACACACACACACACAGAGACACATACACACACACACAGAAACCCACTGGCCCTGCTGCCTGCCTCTCCAGGAATCTTTCCAACCCGACTGTTTTGTGATAGCCTGTGGCCCTGACTGAGGCCCAGTTGCTGGTGACGGATGCCTCTCCCCCCATGCATGGTCTGAACACTGTTGGCAGCTTGGACAGTGACAGGAGGGCTGAGGGGAGAGAGGGAGGGGACTAGGAACAAGCTGGGGAGCAGAGAGTGTGACACTGGCCGAGTACATCCAGAAAACAGCTGATACACCAGTGGGATCAGTCAGTCTACTATTTCACCTGGATCAGCAGCGCACATGCGCCACACACACTGCACACAGTCTGGTCCCAGGCAGAGACAGACTGGACTGGGAGAGAGAAGGAGAGAGGGAGGGCAGAGACAGCTGGCAGACTCAACAAACTCTCACACAGAGGCTTAAGAGAGCCAGGCTCTGGAGACTGAAATTAGGGTACAACTACTGCAGCCAGGACAGGAATTAAATATATATTTTTGCGATGAAGAAAGAAAATGAGTGCCTTAATATAAAACTTTGGTTTTACATTCCAGGCGATAACCTGTACTGTATTACTGCTCCCAGCGAGATTGTGCGACTACATGTTTTCATACAGGAGTGGTGTAATGTTTTCCCTGGTTGGATGCTGCCAGGGCTGTAAAGGCAGAGGGATGATGTCATGCCCAGCCCAGTAAAAGTGATACGTCCCCGTCCCGGCTTCCACTTCTCCTAATAAGGCAGGGGTCAAGTCTCTTTCATTACACTAGCGTAGGAACATCGTAGGGGAAATTGATGGGGAGAAATATTGGCTGTACCTACTGCTTAGATTAGGCTTGGGCGGTATCCATTTTTTCGTACCTTCATACGGTTCTTCCCAGGATTCACAGTATTACCGGCATAGCACACAAGGGAGCATTAAAAACTTTTTAAAAAGCGTATTGGGCATTTTTACCAGAATGCTTAAAAAATTTGCACAAGTAATAGAAAATTCTCAAGGAAACTTTTAGCTGAATGCTAACAAGCACAAACCAACAAAGTAATTATAAAGACAAATCCAGCTTCGGTGATGTACTGGGCCGTATGCAGTACTCCCTGTAGTGCCTTGGGGTCGGAGGCCGAGCAGTTACCATATCAGGCAGTGATGCAACCCAGCAGGATGCTCTCGATGGTGCAACTGTAAAACCTTTTGAGGATCTGAGGACCCATGCCAAATCTTTTCAATCTCCTGAGGGGGAATAGGTTTAGTCGTGCCCTCTTCACAACTGTCTTGGTGTAATCGGATAGCATACACATGTAACTTCATCACTTCATGTCAGCCGTACAACAGAGAGAGACTCACCAATAGAATGCTATGGACATATCAGGTCCCGCTTTCTCCTGTTGTGCTGTTTACAACAAACATGTGACTGGCTGATGTTCAGGGGAACTACGGTAATAATAAAAAAACAATGTGACAGGCGAAACGAAGAATGCAATCCGCTTTATCTCCTTGCACACGTTGAGTGCTGGTATTGATACTGAACAATATAAACACAACATGTAAAGTGTTGGTCCCATGTTTCATGAGCTGAAATAAAAATCCAAGACATTTTCCATATGCACAAAAAGCTTATTTCTCTCAAATTTTGTGCACATGTGTTTACATCCCAGTTAGTGAGTATTTCTCCTTTACCAAGAAAATTCATCCACCTGACAGATGTGAAATATCAAAAAGCTGATTAAATAGCATGATCTTTACACAGGTGCACCTTGTGCTTGGGACAATAAAAGGCCACTCTAAAATGTGCAGTTTTGTTACACAACACAATGCCGCAGATGTCTCAAGATATGAACGTCGTTTGAGAGAATTTGGCAGTACGTCCGGGCCTCACAACCGCAGACCACATGCAACCATGCCAGCCCAGGACCTCCACATCTGGCTTCTTCACCTGCGGGATCATCTGAGACCAGCCACCCGGACAGCTGATGAAACTGTGGGTTTGCACAACCTAAGAATTTCGGCGCACACTGTCAGAAACGGTCTCAGGGAAGCCCATCTGCGTGCTTGTTGTCCTCACCAGGGTCTTGACCTGACTGCTATTTGGCATCATAACTGACTTCAGTAGGCAAATGCTCATCTTCGATGGCTACTGGCATACTGGATAAGTGTGCTTTTCAGAGATGAATCCCAGTTTCAAATGTACCAGGCAGATGGCAGACAGCATGTATGGCGTTGTGTGGATGAGCAGTTTGCTGATGTCAATGTTGTGAACAGAGTGCCCCATGGTGGCTGTGGGTTTATGGTAAAGGCATGAGCTACGGAATGCACAGCGATACTGTGACGAGATCCTGAGACCCATTGTGGAGCCATTCATCCACTCCCATCACCTCGCGTTTCAGCATGATAATGCACAGTCCCATGTCGCAAGGATCTGTACACAATTCCTGGAAGCTGAAAATGTCTCAGTTCTTCCATGGCCTGCATACTCATCAGCCATGTCACCCATTGAGCAGGTTTGGGAAGCTCTGGATCGACGTGTGCGACAGCGTGTTCCAATTCTCGCCAATATCCAGCAACTTCGCACAGCCATCTAAAAGGAGTGGGACAACATTCCACAGGTCACAATCTTTTGCCTGATCAACTCCATGCGAAGAAGAGAGTCGCACTGCATCAGGCAAATGGTGGTCACACCAGCTACTGACTGGTTTTCTGATCCACGCCCCTACCTATTTTTTTAAGGCATCTGTAATATTTTTTAAGGCATTTACTTATATGAACTGAAACTCAGTAAACTTGTAAAAATTGTTGCATGTTGCGTTTATATTTTTGTTCCGAGTACTTAACAAGTAGCTACAAGTACTTCAAAGAAATAGTTTCAACGATATTGACGGTATATGAAAACCATCCCGTCTGTATTTCCAAATACCCCGGTATACGGTACACCGTCCAACACTAGCTTAGATCATTTTACAGTGTCAAAGCAAAGGTGAGTAAAGACATCCTGCCCTCACAGCAGAGAGATGGCAGAACTTGAACTCTAGGCTGAGTCCTTCACTGGTAATAGACATGTTGTGTGCTGCAGGATAATGGGAATTACGACATCCCTCCAGCTGTCCAGGTTCAGAGGGCTTCACAGACAGGCAGAAAAACAAGGATACAGTCAGGCCCCAGGCTCTTCCTCCAGCCCACATTGCCTGACTCGCTCCAGCTGCAGGAGGCCTGATTGTTCCCACCACCAGCTACTGTACCTACTGACTGCACGGGATCACACTAGGGACTATGACTTCCAGATCCCCAAACAAACACCTGCAAATCTGTTTATTATTCAGAAGACCCCTGGTGGGATACAATTCTATATTATTGTATATTTCTTTTGTCTGAGCAAATACCATAGTTTTCTACCAAATGCTTTGGGATATCTTACACAACCCTGTGACCATGGCTAGTGCCTATAAGAATAGCTCACAGATTCCACCGTATGATCCTGCTGATCCTCTAACATCACATTTATATTTGTCACATACTTTCGTGAACCACAGGTGTAGACTAACAGGGAAATGCTTACTTACTGGCCCTTCCCAACAATGTGGAGAGAAAGACAATATAGAAATAATATAAATGTAATAACAAATAATAATACAAGTAATAATAAATACACAACGAGTAATGATAACATGGCTACATAGACGGGGTAGCAGTACTGAGTCGATGTGCAGGGGTACAAGGTAATTGAGATAGATATGTACATATAACTAGGAATAAAGTGACTAGGCAACAGGATAGCTAATAAACTGTAGCAAAAAGGATGTGCAAAAAGGATCAACGCAGTCCGGAGAGCTATTTGGTTAACTATTTAACTAACTATTTAGTAGTCTTATGGCTTTGGGGTAGAAGCTGTTCAGGTTCCTGTTGGTTGCATCGGTACTGCTTGCCGTGCAGTAGCAGAGAGAACAGTCTATGACTTGGGTGGCTGGAGTCTTTGACAATTTGTAGGGCCTTCCTCTGACAACACCTGGTATAGAGGTCCTAAATGGCAGGGAGCTTGGCCCCAGTGATGCACTGGGCCTTACGCACTACCCTCTGTAGCGCCTTGCGGTCGGATGCCAAGCAGTTGCCATAACAAGCGGTGATGCAGCCAGTCAAGATGCTCTCAGTGGTGCAGCTGTGGAACTCATTATCAGATTGCCTTCTCAACAGGAGCAGCATACACTATGTTTATCAGTGGCATTGATTAGAAACAAAATGTTCACACACAGAGCAACCTTGCCTTTGTATTGCCTGTATTACATGCATGGAGCTTAAAGTGCAAGACATTACACTATATGTTTTAGGCTTTACAAGCTGCTTGTCTATGCATACTGTAAATATATAGTACTCTCAAAATACATAAACTCAGCAAGAAAAATCAGGTCTTCATGGGGACTCCAGACTTTTTATGTTAAGATTAAGCGGTTGCGTCTTAAATGTGATACAGGGGAGCATATTAGCGATCACAAGAAATCTTTTGATCTGGCAAATTAGATTATAATGTATTCCTTTGATACTGTATATGCTTTCTCAAAGTCTCATTGAAATTCAGTCAAAGTGCAACTCAGCAAATTGATGAACTTCAAGGGAAAATGAATACAACAATTTTGATCTATGATACTGTAGGTATTCAAATCAAATTCTATTTGTCACATGCTTTGTAAACAACAAGTGTAGACTAACAGTGAAATGCTTTCTTACGGGTCCATTTCCAACAATGCAGAGTTAAAGATAAAGATTTTTAAAAGTGTGTGTGTGTGTGTGTGTGTGTGTGTGTGTGTGTGTGTGTGTGTGTGTGTGTGTGTGTGTGTGTGTGTGTGTGTGTGTGTGGCATAAGTATGCATGTGTGCGCATAATATGTGTGTGTGGGCAAGTGATTTGATTCGCAGTTTGCACGCACAGTTTGACAGGGAGGGCGGGTTAAGGGTAATGAAATATTGTGTGGATGAATGGCGGGTGGGTGGCCGGCAGGTTGAATAAATCGAAAACAATACCTTAAAAAATCCATAAATGTAGTAGTAGTAACCTTCTTGTGCAATTTATATCGATAGGCAACATTTAAGTTTTTCTTTCATTATTTTTGGCTATCTGGCAAGCTTTAGGGCCTAACTGTACGCACGCTAAATAGCCTACAAGCCAATCGCAAAATGCTTTTGGGAAGGGACAGAAAAAGTTCATGTCTATCCATGGAGGCAATTCAAAAAGTATAATTCAAAAAGAGAAAAGCTACGAAATGGAGTTTAAAATAAAAAGAATGCATGGTGAGAAAAGTCATGTTTGGGAAAGATTTGGTGAAGTGATGAAAGAGGATGATAGCAATGCCGGCTATGCTATGTGTGATGATTGTGAGGCGCTATGGTAAGGTTCTGCTTTTCTTTTCTTAGTCAAACTTGTGTTCTTTTTCTTTGTGTTCTTGAACGTAGCACTGTTTCTTTGTGTTCTGGAACGTAGCCCTATCTTTCATTTTTGTTCATTTATTTCACCTGTGTTCGTTTCTCACCTGGTCTCATCAGCTCCCTATTTAGTTAAGTTCTTTCAGCTTGTATGGTTGTGAGGTATTGTTTTGGTTTTGACTGCCTACCTGTGTTTGACCATTGCCTGCAACCACGACTCCTGCCTTCTGAGTTTATAGTGAATTTAGAGTGAATTTAACAGCTACGTGAATTTAGCAGCTACTATCAACAGTTGTCACAGTGACATTCTATTGAAATTGTTACTTGCATAGTGGAGTATTTTGTTGACATGTAGCTAGCTAGGTAAACAATGAACCATAATCCCAACTCATGACGTTACTACCCTGCATGAATCTACAGGTAGCTAACCAACCAGATTCAATGTTAGCTACCTACAACTAGCAAAGCAAATGGCTTTGAGATACAAATAATATTACTAAACAGATCATACACGTAATATTAGCTAGCGATCTAGTCAGTTAACTTTAGCAAGCTAGCGAACAGTACACGTTAACTTGAAATGACAACGACTTTCTGTCAAAATTAGAGACGTGTTATATCTGAAAATGTAGCTAGCTAGATCATGGATGGACGCTTCTCCCTTTCACGGATGCCATGTTTGCCCTCAATTTGATTGAAGACGTAATCTGGAGACAGGTGTTTTCTCCACCTCCTTAGCTATGCTACTCTAATTCCACTGATTTCAAAACTCGGTCCTCCAGAAAGTAGAGAGCAACACTTATGTAGTTCTACTACGTGATATATATTTTACAAAAGCTCCGTTAAGACAGGATTACCTACACATACTGACCAGCTCAAATAGACAGAAGCGTTCTACATGGCAAACCAATCCGAACTCATCTCTCGGCATGTCCAGCCCACTCATTATGTCAGCCAATCATGACCAGCGGGAAGATTGGTGTCTTTTTCTGTGGCTAAATCAACTAGGCGCTTAATTTAACAATTTTATTTGTATTTACAGATGCCATACACGTTTGTTGTTAAGGCACATGAAAGTTCACATGTTCCAGAAGGCATTTCTTCCAAAAAAACGCATTTTGATTGATTTATTTTAAAGTTTACATTCAAATCGCTCTCCTGTGAAGTAGTGACCCGCGACATATGCCAGGTTTCCTGAAACGAGTCACATTTGCATCCAAGCAAAACTGAAATCTTATCAGAAACATTTTAGGTCGTTTTCACAGCTTTCTATTACCTTCAAACTGGTAAAAATGATTTGGAAATGTTGCATAGATAATCTTTCCCGTTTTTTTTCTCCCCGGTCCCTAAACATCTTTGCTCTGAAAACTTTACCTATGTCAACCACTGAACAAAGATACAAACACAACATGCACAAATGTCAAAGATTTTACTGACGTACAGTTCATATAAGGAAATCAGTCAATTCCAATAAATGTATGAGGCCCTAATCTATAGATTTCACATGAGACACCCCCAAAAAAAGGTACGGACGTGGATCAGAAAACCAGTTAGTATCTGATGTGACCACCATTTGCCTCATGCAGCCAACACATCTCCTTTGCATAGAGTTGGTCAGGCTGTTGATTGTGGCCTGTGGCATGTTATCCCACTCCTCTTCAATAGCTGTGAGAAGTTGCTGGATATTGGTGAGAACTGGAACACGCTGTCGTTCACGTCAATCCAGAGCATCCCAAACATGCTCAATGGGGGACATGTCTGGTAAGTATGCAGGCCATAGAAGAACTGGGATATTTTCTGCTTCCAGGAATTGCATACAGATCCTTGCGACATGGAGCCATGGATTATCATGCTGTAAAATGAGGGGATGGTGGCAGATGAATGGCACAACAATGGACCTCAGGATCTTGTCACGGTATATCTGTGCATTCCGTAGCTTACACCTGCCCATACCATAACCCCACCGCCACCATGGGGCGCTCTGTTCACAATGTTGGCATCAGCAAACCGCTCGCCCACACAACGTCATACACTCTGTCTGCCATCTGCCTGGTACATTTGAAATCGGGATTCATCGGTGAATAGCACACTTCTCCAGCATGCCAGTGGCAATCGAAGGTAAGCATTTGCCACTGAATTCAGTTAGAAAGCCAAACTGCAGTCAGGTTAAAACCCTGGTGAGAACAATGAGCACGTAGATGAGCTTCCCTGAGACGGTTTCTGACCATTTGTGCAGAAATTCTTAGGTTATGCAAACCCACAGTTTCATCAGCTGTCTGGGTGGCTGGTCTCAGACGATCCTGCAGGTGAAGAAGCCGAATGTGGAGGTCCTGGGATGCTGTGGTTACACGTGGTCTGCGGTTGTGAGGCTGGTTGGGCGTACTGCCAAATTCTCTAAAACGAAGTTGGAGGCAGCTTATGGTCGAGAAAATAACATGTAAATAGTCCGGTGGCAATTTTATTAATTATTCAGCAGTCTTATGGCTTGGGGGTAGAAGCTGTTGAGGAGACTTTTGGCCCTAGACTTGGCGCTCTGGTACCACTTGCCGTGCCCCTGAACTCTCGTGTATTTTCTGCAATATGCAATGATATGGGCAGCGACCATGTAACGCTTTTAAAACATACAGAAGTGCGCTGGTATCAAGGGGCATAAGTATTGACACGTTTTTTTTTTAATTGAAAAACTTGCTTAAAGTTTTCTTTACTGACAATAATTTTCACTTGTCTGACCGCTTGCATGATGACGAGTTTCTCACACGACTGGCCTATCTGGGTGACGTTTTCTGAATCTTGGATTACAGGGACTCTCCGCAACTATATTCAATGTGCGGGATAAAATTGAGGCTATGATTAAGAAGTTGGAGCTCTTCTCTGTCTGCATTAACAAGGACAACACACAGGTCTTTCCATCATTGTATGATTTTTTGTGTGCAAAAGAACTCAAGCTTAAGGACAATGTCAAATGTGAAGCACCTGAGTGAGTTGGGTGCGCAATTACGCAGGTACTTTCCCGAAACAGATGACACAAACAACTGGATTCGTTATCCCTTTCATGCCCTGCCTCCAGTCCACTTACCGATACAGGAACAAGAGAGCCTCATCGAAATTGCAACAAGCGGTTCTGTGAAAATTGAATTTAATCAGAAGCCACTGACAGATTTCTGGATTGGGCTGTGCTCAGAGTACCCTGTCTTTGCAAATTGCACTGTTAAGACACTGATGCGCTTTGCAACCACACACCTACAGTTGAAGTCGGAAGTTTACATACACCTTAGCCAAATACATTTAAACTCAGTTTTTCACAATTCCTGACATTTAATCCTAGTAAAAATCCCCTGTTTTATGTCAGTTAGGATCACCACTTCATTTTAAGAATGTGAAATGTCAGAATAATAGTAGAGAGAATGATTTATTCAAACTTTTATTTCTTTCATCACATTCCCAGTGGGTCAAAAGTTGACATACACTCAATTAGTATTTGGTAGCATTGCCTTTAAATTGTTTAACTTGGGTCTTCTCGCACTTCTTTGCACTTCTCGCACCAAAGTATGTTCATCTTTAGGAGACAGAATGCGTCTCCTTTCTGACCGGTACGATGGCTACGTAATCCCATGGTTTTTTAAACATGCATACTATTGTTTGTACAGATGAATGTGGTACCTTCAGGCGTTTGGAAATTGCTCCCAATGATGAACCAGACTTGTGAAATAAAATGGGTTTTAATGACTCCAACCTAAGTGTATGTAAGTTTCTGACTTCAACTGTATGTGAGAGTAGATTCTCAGCCCTCACTAGCATGAAAACTAAATACTGGCACAGACTGTGTGTGGAAAATGATTTAAGACTGAGACTCTCTCCAATACAACCCAACATTGCAGAGTTATGTGCATCCTTTCAAGCACACCCTTTTCATTAACCTGTGGTGAGTTATTCACAATGTTCGATTAACAAATAAAGTTTAATATGTAAGATGGCTAACTAAAGAGCAAAATTATTGATTTTTATATTATTATTTGTACCCTGGTCCTATAAGAGCTCTTTGTCACTTTGCTCTTTGTCTCTTTGTGTGGCCGGGTCACAATGATGGCAAAAAACATAATTTGAGAGTGTGCTGACCCTGGTGCTAGAGGGGGTATGCAGCTGGAGGTTGAAAGTTTGAAGGGGTACAGAACTATAGAAAGTTTGGGAACCACTGTTGGTTATACGCAAGTAACCCTAATTTTTGATAACATATCAATAGTGACACAAATATTATAGAATGAGAGGCCAGACATCTCTGGTCAAAGCCATCATCTCTACTCCACCTAGCAGAAGCTTTCACAGATTAACCCCAGAAGCCACACTGCAGCTAGAGAAGCATGCATCTACAACTTCTGTCTTTTCACTTTATATCTGCTGTCAGTCCTCAGTATTTTTCTAAATTGTACCTCTATTTAACTAGGCAAGTCAGTTAAGAACGAATTCTTATTTTCAATGATGGCCTTGGAACAGTGAACAGGTTAACCACCTGTTCAGGTGGCAGAAGGACATATATGTACCTTGTCAGCTCAGGGGTTTGAACTTGCAGCCTTCCGATTGCTAGTCCACCGCTCTAACCACTAGGCTACCCTGCCGCCCCATTATAACTCAAGTCAAGTCACTTGACTTGGGACTGGTGAATAGATTAAACTTAATTGTGTGGTTCTTGTCCTACTCCAATTAAGTAACATAATAGTACACCTGAAAGTTAAGTGTGTCACATATGGCCAGTAATTTCTTTCTATGACACAATGTCAGTTTAGCCCTCTGGTTTGTGTATCATGTGTACCATAGTGGCACTGCATTGGCTTGACTTTCATCTGTAGATAGCCTGTCAAAAAAACACTCATAAATAAATACGTCTAAAGATAGGAGTGCACTGTTGATCCAACATGACTCAACACGAAAACAGCTCTAGTCTATTTCACATAGGCCATTTCACATAAGCTATTCCAACACAATGCTTTGTAGAAGCGAAGCTCGTAGATTTACTGTACATGGGGAATCAAAATATGGCCTGTGTCAATTTGGCTTTGGAGAAGAAGTTATTTATGCTACTGCTGAGACTTTAAAAGGGCAAACTGATGGAAAATTATGAAATTAAGCAAATATGAGCGCTCTTATCAGAGGTGGGATTTTCTGTCATCAGAATAGAATGCTTTGAAAAACCAGCCTACAGGAGACCTCAAATGGCAACAGTCCAAATCAATACAGTATAGAGAGACACATGGATCAGAATGTACTTAAAACTCTCAAATATATCATTGTGATGATTAATAGCTTTAAAAGGGTAATTATTATATTATTATATTATATTATTATATTATATTATAAAACCTTAACTCAACTTACACTATGCAAACTTTCTCTAGTGTTTACTTAAAAAATACAAATATACATTCAAAGTTGACTTGCACTCTTAACCCTGTGTGGGCCACTTATACAGGGGAGGGGGAGAAAGAGACAGGGATGATAGTTGTGAAAGAGGATTAACTGCAGATTGAGGCTGCCACTTTGGTTTAGGATCTTACTGCTGATTCTCCAGTATGGCCAGAGAAAGCTGAGGGGTAAGGACACCTCCGTCTGACTGAGGGCTAGCAGGGGAAGGGCAAAGAAGACAGGAAGAGGCTGTCGATCCTTAAGCCGCTCTGCCCTGCTCAGCAGCACATGTGCTGAGTGGGCCGTATGGGGCTGCTTACTACCCGAGGTCACAGCCAAGGGCAGGGCAGTTGAAAGGTCACTGTTAGCTGCTCCCTTAGACAAACAGTACGTTAGTGAGTGGTTCATTAGTGTGTCTGCGTTAAAAACAGTGTTTCTGGCCATCAGAGGTTTATAAGCCACTGTAGTTCAGGATATTGATATCTAGGTCAGAATGATAGGGGGCTAATTGTCAACAGAGTTGCCTTGCTGATATACTACAGTGACATAATAGGCAGATGTGATAAGAAAATATAGGCCTATAGGAAATAATGGTGTTTTTTCATTTGCTTTTCCAAGTACACATTAATCCTGGGTCGCACCACTGTACATTATTAGTATATACAGTCAGAAGTTTACATACACCTTAGTCAATTACATTTAAAGTCAGTCTTTCACAATTCCTGACATTTAATTCTAGTAAAAATTCCGTCTTAGGTCAGGTAGGATCACCACTTTATTTTAAGAATGTGAAATGTCAGAATAATAGTTGAGAGAATGATCTATTTCAGCTTTTATTTCTTTCATCACATTCCCAGTGGGTCAGAAGTTTACATACACTCAATTAGTATTTGGTAGCATTGCCTTTCATTTGTTTAACTTGGGTCAAATGTTTGCGACCAAGCTTTAACTTCCTAACTGATGTCGTCAGATGTTGCTTCATTATATCCACATAATTGTCCATCCTCATGATGCCATCTATTTTGTGAAGTGCACCAGTCCCTCCTGCAGCAAAGCACCCCCGACAACATGATTCTGTAACCCCCGTTCTTCATGGTTGGGATGGTGTTTTTTGACTTACAAGCCTCCCCATTTCTCCTCCAAACATAACGATGGTCATTATGGCCAAACAGTTCTATTTTTGTTTCATCAGACCAGAGGACATTTCTCCAAAAAGTATGATCTTTGTCCCGACATGCAGTTGCAAACCATAGTCTGTCTTTTTTATGGCGGTTTTGGAGCAGTGGCTTCTTCCTTGCTGAGTGGCCTTTCAGGTTATGTCAATATAGGACTCGTTTTACTGTGGATATAGATACTTTTGTACCTGTTTCCTCCAGCATCTTCACAAGGTCCTTTGCTGTTGTACTGGGATTGATTTGCACTTCTCGCACCAAAGTACGTTCATCTCTAGGAGACAGAACACGTCGTCTTCCTGAGCGGTACGACGGCTGCGTAATCCCATGGTTGTTTAAACTTGCATACCATTGTTTGTACAGATGAATGTGGTACCTTCAGGCGTTTGGAAATTGCTCCAAAGGATGAACCAGACTTGTGGAGGTCTACAATTTTTTGTCTGATGTCTCATCATTTTATGGACATTTCCAAGCTGTTTAAAGGCACAGTCAACTTTGTGTATGTACAGTGAATTATAAGTGAAATAATCTGTCTGTAAACAATTGTTGAAAAAAATGTATTGTGTCGTGCACAATATAGATATCCTAACCGACTTTCCAAAACTATAGTTTGTTAACAAGAAATGTGTGGAGTGGTTGAAAAACAAGTTTTAATGACTCCAACCTAAGTGTATGTAAACTTCCGACTTCAACTGTAAATGTATATATTTATATATGAGTATATATACAGTACCAGACAAAAAAACATCTCAATTGGGTTGAGGTCGGGTGATTGTGGAGGCCTCCACAACCACCCGACCTCAACCCAATTGAGATGGTTTGTGATGAGTTGGACTGCAGAGAGAAGGAAAAGCAGCCAACAAGTGCTCAGCATATGTGGGACCTCCTTCAAGACTGTTGGAAAAACATTTCAGGTGAAGTTGGTTGAGAGAATTTCAAGAGTGTGTAAAGCTGTCATCAAGGCAAAGGGTGGCTACTTTGAAGAATCTCAAATATATTTTGATTTTTTTTTTTTTTAAATGGTTACTACATGATTCCATATGTGTTATTTCATAGTTTTGATGTCTTCACTATTATTCTACAATGTAGGAAAAAATATATAGAAAAACCCTTGAATGAGTAGGTGTGTCCAACATTTTGACTGGTACTGTGTGTTTATGTGTGTATACACACACACACACATACATATATATATATATATATATATATATATATATATATATATATATATATATATATATATATGAGCCTTTTCTTTAAAAATATATGAATTCTGCATAATAAGTGTTTGAATATGATTTGATAAATATTATAATTACATTAACTTGAAAACCACACTGCCATGTAGGAAAGTAAGCCATATTTATGAAGTGTATATGTGGTATACTAGCCTGTGCCAGGGCTGGTCCCTGATCCCCAGGCTAAAGGTTTGGAATTCATCATCACAGCACGTTAAGGGCCTGCCTAATAAAGTTATAACTGTGCTGCATTAAAACATGATAGACAGTTTGATTTGGCACACTCCACAGAAACGTATTTGCACAATAACACAGACTCAGTTTTGTGAGATTGAAGGAGAGAAAAAAACTAACAAGGAGCAAATATTTTGATACACATTTTAAATTATGATTTTGTATGTTTGTCAAACATGTCACTGGCTGGTATCCTGGGGTAACTAACGCATTTAGCATCAAAGGTGAGGCTCTGTGGCCTGGTGGTGAGACAGGAGGCAGCCAGGGGTTTCTGGGTTTGGAGCTCAGCTCTCTGTTGGGTCGGATTGTGGGGTTGGGTAACCCTGCTAGGACACTGCGCATTCCTCTGGGTTACACAGCTATTCATGGTTTGGTCATTCTGGGATAGAAGAACTTAATTTATACCCTTTTATTTATTAAAGGTACTTAGAAGGCTTTCCTTTAGAACTGAGAGTCTAGTGAATACACAAGCAAAATATGGCCTAAAACATTATCTGCAGGGCTCAAGATTCTGCATCCTGCCTCCAGGTCTCACGGGAGAATGCTGGAATCTCCAGTTCGATGATGGAGCTCCAAAAAACAATGAATCATGTTGCAGAGAGCATGCGCAAAGAGCTTTGTAACGAAAAAAAATGAAGCAAAGTGGACATAGAGAACAAGAGTAGTTTCTCCCCGTTGTTGAACTGAGAAATATCTTTAACGTAATAGCCAAAGTGCCCTCACACCTAACATTGAGAAGAAGAGAGGACTTGCTACATAAGGTCACAGTCACACTAGGGAATAATGAGAGAGAAACAGTGAAACAACTACTAATATACACACATACTTTGATGAAAAAAAAGTTCATATCATGACCTTTGCAGATACTTGTTTTTTTTTGTCCCGAATACACAACCTTTCTTCTTTGCCTGTCTTCTTTGTTATTTTATCGATCTATCTAAAGAAGATGAAAATAGCTCATCATGTTAGCTACTGGTTCTTTTTAACAAACATTTAGCTAGTCTTGTAGAACTCTCAAACAAAGGCTATGTCATTTGCTATAAATCTGTGCCTGTGAGCCAGCTGCAGTTGACACAGTTCAACTCTCCAGTGTACTGTAGGGGAAGTGCTGTGCCTACAGTACACTGATGTAACATGGTGAACACTACAAAATCCATGTATAGCTAAAACTCTCATGTAACCAGATGGTCTTAATGATTTCCCCCCAACGTATATAAAGAGATTAACCAAAAGGACCAAATAAAACATCAAATCAAATCAAATTTTCAAATCATCATGAAACATGAATGGAGATACATGTCAATTACAATCAAAAGTAAGTATATCAAACATAAATCAACAGCAGAGTAAATAAACAGGTAAACAAGAAAGAGGGGGAAAAGAACATGTGGCTCACCCAACTATGAAAGCAGTGATAACCTCTTTATCGTACCAAGAATATCCAGCTCCTGTCTGTCTGTCTGTCTGTCTCTTCTTTTAGCCTTCAATGCTTCCCTCACTCGCGTTAAGCTTCCTGCAGATTTCTCCTCCTTGGGAAAAATGTCCTGGGAGGGGGAGAGGAGAGAAAGTGTTTTGCTCAGTGATTCAGAGGCATGGTGTCAACGGCAGCATTCTTTTTCTGACAACCAGCATTAATTGCAGATCAGACTCGCCCACACACTCCACATTTCTCCTGTGTCTCCTGGAAGGAGCTGAGATCAGACTGTGATATTCTGGTGCTATGAAGAGGAGTGTTGTGGGAGACCCTCCAGGCCCACACTTATTGCACCAATCACCACCTCAGAACTTATCCCTTTTACCTGGGTCAACTTTCTCCACTCAAACCAAAGGCTGTATTTACACATCTATCACTTTATAAAGGGACATTTAGGCCTATACACACCCATGATGTAATGTGGTAATAGTAAAATTAATTTGACCTGGTAAAGGTCAAATTCATTTGATAAGTTGCTCTACTGCACCCTGACATAACACTAGAGCGTAAAAATGCAGCTCATGTTGCAGTAGACTATTACAGACAAGTAATGGGTGGCTATGGGTGATATGGGTGATTGCAGTAGCATATTGCATGTTCTTAAATAAGTTTACTCTACTTCAACACAACACTTGTCTGTAAGATGGGTGGAAGCTGTCTGACTTGCTATATGTAACTCATCCACACCCTAGACATAAGAGGTCACATGAAGTGCATCAGGAGCAACAGGGCCTCATTATTGGTAAAGCCTTGGGCGTCTCAGAACCTAACGTCGGCGGATTGAAGGGTGCTTTGCTCTGCTGCATTAATAGTCACTATCGGTCTGCTGGGGAAGTAATGTAAATGCAACGGGGGTGGGGGGTTTGGGGGGCTCCTCCAGAGGGGACCAAAATAGATACTCAATAAAAATACACACAGATATGCCTTTATATTGCTGCCAAGACGGCTGTCCCTGAAAAACTTTGCTATTTTCATTTAGTGCCAAGCCAGGAATACCTCATGGTTGGGGAGACCATAGGGAACGTTAGACATTTATCAGTCAGTCTCGGCCAAACACACTCTTTACCTTCATCTGGATTTATAAACAATGGGGTTAAGTGAAGACGACATAAACGTTTGTCCTTAAACTGACTGAGACAGTTAATTATCTACTATACTAAGGACAGGTTTATTATTTTACTTTCTCAGTTTGTGAGTTTACAAAACAATATGTTTCATTAACAAGTTCAAAATGCACAATTGGTACAAACAAAAAAATCTAAATTTACACTGACAGGTGCAATATGGCATGTGGACTTGTGGAAATATGTTAAATGAGCAGAGTGTAATTTATTATAATGTTGAACGTTCACTTACTGGTAACTATTTATGGTCATTTTCAATGGCAGATAAATTATCAAAACAAATCAATGCCTCCTTCCTACCTGTTAAAAATCTGTCAGGAGAGCAGACACACATGTTGAGGTCATTCTCCTAACTATTCCCCATGACCTGACTGCCTCCCATCAAGCTTGTAATTAGATATTAAAACCTACAAACAGGTGCAGGGACTAATTCCATTGTGGAGTGTTGCTGTTTAATTTAGTTTATTCTTCACTTAGAGGAAGCTTAATTCAGCCAGGAGTGAGTGACAAAACCTACATTCAGATTACGTGTATCGGCATGTCCTACACAACATAGATTTTCACCTTAATCGTGCAATCAATATCAGGAGAGTAAGAGAGACAATGGTGGAAAACATACATTTCTCCACAGCAGAGGTGGAAATGCAAAGTGGCCATTAGCTGACCAGAACCATATACATTTCAGGACTTCAATACAAAGCATATTACTAATAAACTGACACTTTCAACATGGATACTCTTTGATTATAACAATGTCATTGCATGCTTAGGCTACTAGTTGGTATTGTGTCACCTATTAAAATAAGAAAATCTACAGGTACACAACCAAGAAAATGCATTCGAGTTTACAGTGACAGCAAGAAGCCTATGGAATGGATATAGGCAATATCCTTACTTTTAATCGCACAATCTTTAGTGGTTCAGACATCTAAATCAGCTGGCCATTATAGTGTACGTCATGCAATTATAGTATGCACAGAAAATTATAATGGATTTCAAAGCAATCCATGTATTCAAAAGCCAAACAGTCGTTTAATAGCATGTAGACTATAGTGATGATGTGATGGCATTTATGTGAATGTAAAATACATGTTTAGTGTCGGTAATACAAAACAAAGTTAAATTGAATTAGCAAAGGTATGCCTCCCGTTGTATGAGAAGTCCCCGACACTGACTGTCAAATGATATTGCGCGCTCTATGATAGCTTATTGTAGCCACTGTAACTTAGTTTCAGTAAAGTCATAGCCATTAGTAATTCAAGACGAATGATAAAAAGCTATTATTCTAAAAAATATCCTTAAAATGACAGACTCCGAAAAAGTTTATCAAATTAACCGTAAACTATCAAATTAAATAAGATAAAGATAGCGGAACTCTTCACTTAGTCGATTGGGTCAATAAGTACAAAGACGCACGTTCATACGATCGATATGAATATTAAATAACTGTAGCCTTTTCATAGGCATACAAATAAAAATGTTTTTATCCAGCATAGACACAGAAACTGACATAATATAATAGCGCTACAGTATGGGATGGCTTTTCACTCTACGTCTCCCTCTTGCGCTTTCTCTCTCACACGAGTGCAATATTGTTGCTATTTTTATTACTCACCTTGTCTCTCAAGTCCCTCGCTGTATATAGATACTCTATATCAGAGCCTCCAATGGATACCGTGTGCGTGGAACATTAACGTAATTTCAGTCACATTTACACACAACTGCTATTTTAGGGAGCAGCCAAACTCAGTAGAGCCAGTTTCTTGTCAGTGAGACTCCTCCCCTTATCTGACGAACACCAGACGAGTTAGAAATCAACCTCCTCCCGCTCATGTCTATCGTTACAAAAACTATACCCAAACTTGTTTAACTTTCATCGTAGGCTACCTATATACCTCGATAAATGTGACTTTTAAAGTGAAATAGAGTGTGCGCGAAGGCATGATATAGGCTATCTGATGACATGATTAGTAAGATGTGCTCTATGTTACTCAAGTAGGCCGAGCCTATGTATGCTATTTACAGTTTGGTAAACTTTATATGGTTTGTATCAAATTTACAATGATAATAACATAGTAATTGCATTCTTGCTACATGATAATTGGAAGTCTTGGTGTCAACATAGCACCCCTGCCCTTTTGTATTCCAGTGTCAAGTTTTAAATCTGCAACATCTGTGTCTTGAGGCAAGTAAATTAGTGAGACATAGGGAGTGTAATACAACAATGTAGGCTATCTTACATTGTAAGTGATTGACAGTGTAAATGTGGCAGCAACTATACTCAAATTAATTCAAATGACGATATAAATTGAAATCTCAGCAATAAAATAAAATTTCAAAAATTATTCTAATTATGATTGTTGGCTTCTTTCACTTCACTCCCTACGATTGACGTCATATGTCTCAAAGACAACAGCAACTCGGGAACATTGATTTTGAAAGGACATGTTTCTGATCCAATTGAAATACTCAGCGGCTGGTCAGTAACCAATTACAGAAGGGAGGTGGGATCTGAATAGCTGGCATGTGGCAAAGTCACGTGTAAGTGCAGGATCTGAGGAAGAGGAGTGGTGCGGGGCTCACATTGTTTTTACCAGGATTTAAAGGAACAGGTGCATGTGGAAATAAAGTAACGCTATTGTAACTTGACAATTTGTGATGAGATTTTGCATTTGAACCTTACCAGAATGGGTTTAGGAAACACCTATAAAATAAATAAATGATCTGGCACTATTTTCATCAATGTGCACAGTCTGCACACACTGTTATGAGCTGGTTAATACTATCATCAGTTTCATAAGCCATTAGGAATTATTCAATGTTTATAAAACCTTTATACATGATAACAAGTTACAAATAATTAAGTTCTTATTTATTAGTAAGTTAGGATATTCATAGTTTATATATGTAGTATAGTTTATTGAAGACTATTCATGAATGTTATAAAGTGTTACCCATGAGGTTAAAAATAATAATAATAATAACATTTAGATGTCCATTGCTATAACTCATTAGATGAACAACCCTCAATGTATTTGGGGTATCAAATTCTTGCTCTTCTTTAAAATGACTGTATACAGGAATCAGGAAAATACTGGCCTTATGTCAGACTAGTGTGTGTGTTAGGAGCACAAGTGAGCAGCACCAAGTGACTGCATGGAAACAGGGTGTGTACACTACACAGTAGACCTGCCTCTACAGACACAGAGTTACATCCCAGGCATGTTCGATCTCCAAAATCCAGCAACTGGGTCACAGTAATGAATCCTTAAAATTAAGCTCTCCTTAATCCCACATTAGATTGTTCCTATGGCTGTACTATCATTGATTTTAGTGGGTTTATTAATCCGTTTCTGTAGCTCCACTTTGGTCCTGACAAAGCACAAGCCACCTGCAAAAATAGTCCTGCCATGGCGAGGCATATTCTGTAGATCTGTTTCACAAACACTTGTTAGCCCCGGTCCACTGAAAACCTCCCCATGTACCCTTGACAACCTCCCCATATAACCCTGAAAACCTCCCCATATACCCCTGATAACCATCCCATATAACCATGAAAATCTCCCCATACCTGAAAACCTCCCCATATACAGTACCCATGAAAACCTACCTATATACCCCTGTCAACCTCCCCATTTACCCCTGTCAACCTCCCCATGTAACCCTGTCAACCTCCCCATGTACCCCTGAAAACCTTCCCATGTACCCCTGTCAACCTCCCCATGTACCCCTGTCAACCTCCCCATGTACCCCTGAAAACCTTCCCATGTACCCCTGTCAACCTCCCCATGTACCCCTGTCAACCTCCCCATGTACCCCCCTTCCCATGTACCCCTGTCTCTCCCATGTACCCCTGAAAACCTTCCCATGTACCCCTGTCAACCTCCCCATGTACCCCTGAAAACCTTCCCATGTACCCCTGTCAACCTCCCCATGTACCCCTGTCAACCTCCCCATGTACCCCTGAAAACCTTCCCATGTACCCCTGTCAACCTCCCCATGTACCCCTGTCAACCTCCCCATGTACCCCTGAAAATCTCACCATGTACCCCTGTCAACCTCCCCATGTACCCCTGTCAACCTCCCCATGTACCCCTGAAAACCTCACCATGTACCCCTGGCAACCTCCCCATGTACCCCTGTGAACCTCCCCATGTACCCCTGAAAACCTCACCATATACACAGTTACTGGTGATATTAATGAAGAAAAAGTGTATTGCTCCACGGCCCCAGCTTTGATAAGAAAGCATATAGAACTGTTGGCAGATCATTTTTGTTAATTTCTTTACCATAAGCTGCCTCCAACGTCATTTTAGAGAATTTGGCAGTACTTTCAACCAGCCTCACAACCGCAGGCCAGGACCAGCCCAGGACCTCCACATCCATCTTCTTCATCTGCGGAATTGTCTGAGACCAGCCACCCAGACAGCTGATGAAACTGAGGAGTATTTCTGTCTGTAATAAAGCCTTTTAGTGGAGAAAAACAAATTCTGATTGGCTGGGCCTGGCTTCCAGTGGGTGGGTATGGCTTCCAAGTGGGTGGGCCTATGACCTCCCAGGCCCACCCATGGCTGTGCCCCTGCCCAGTCATGTGAAATCCATAGATTAGGGCCTGATGAATTTATTTGAATTGACTGATTTCATTATTTGAACTGTAACTCTGTACAATCGTTGAAATTGTTGCATGTTGTGTTCATATTTTTGTTCAGCATAATTTACTAAGTTTGTGGAAGTGGATTTGTATATTTTTGTATGTACTATACTATAATGTACTATAAGAGTGTGTTTATGCTATAACATGCTATAGACTTTCACAGTGTGTTCATGCAATAACATGTCGCAACAATTGATTTAACTATGCATATCACCAATTTAAAATAGTTTTTTCTTTGATTCTATAAATATCATCAACCAGGTTATAAATCCTTAACACAACTAAGATTTACATCATTGTGTGACGTCACAGTTCAGCAGTTCAACACATGATTGAGGCATAACAATAAATATAACTATCTTATGATCACCATGTTTGTTTGTGAATTAAAGAGATTCAGGGGAATGACCTCTCAGTAGAAAGAGCTGTTGCTCACCCATCATTGCTTTCATCACCTACTAAATAGTACTGTTGAGTCCACATCAATGCTCCTTGCATGGGTAACACTTCTCATATCCAACCTTCCTCTTCCATAAGTCAAGACAAAGATGCCACTCATGACACCCACCAACCTTTGTGTAACACAAAGGCCTATGTCACTGCGTGTCTCACCTGTTTGGGTTGTTGCACAAATGCCTTCACAGAACCTGCTGTAAAGGGTCTTCAGGTTTTTTCCTGCAAGGATTCACTTTCTATATCTCATGTTTCCTCTCTTTATCTTTCGGTCTCTCTTCTTTGTATCACTCGTTCTCTCTTTTCTACTTCAAAGCCAGACCAGCTGGCTTTGGATGCTTTCCTTCTTGCCCCTGAGAGGCCTGACTTCACACCCTCTGCCTCCTCCTGTCCCTTGGTCTTTCTGCCGGGAGGGAGTGGGGCGACAGCAATTTGAAGGGTAGGACCCCAGATGGACGCAGACATGCCAGGCATGCGTTGTTTGACAGGGATTGGCTCAGGGGCTCTCTGGACCAGCCGCAGCTGTCAGTCATGGGCACAGAAGGTGTTAGGAGGTTTTCCTCATTGTGTTATTGTGATTCATATACACTGAGTGTACAACATATTGCTCTTTCAATGGCATAGACTGACCAGGTGAATTCAGGTGAACGCTATGATCCCTTATTGATGTCACCTGTTAAATCCACTTCAATCAGTGTAGATGAAGGGGAGGAGACATGTTAAAGGATTCTTAAGCCTTGAGATAATTGAGACATGGATTGTGTACGTGCCATTCAGAGGGTGAATGGGCAAGACAAATGATTTAATTGCCTTTGAACTGGGTATGGTACAGTAGTACGTGCAGGCACACCAGTTTGTGTGTGTAAAGACCTGTAACCCTGCAGGATTTTTCACCCTCAACGGTTTCCCGTGTGTATCAATAATGGACCACCAGCCACAGGACATCCAGCCATCTTGACACAACTGTGGGAAGCATTTGAGTCAATATGGGCCAGCAAACTTGTGGAACGCCTTCGACACCTTCTAGTCCATGCCCCAACAAATTGAGTCTGTTCTGTTCTCAAAAGGGAGTGCAACTCAATATTAGGAAAGTGTTCTTCGTGTTTTTTACACTCAACGGGCAAACATCATGACTTATCAAGTAAAAATGACTTTTCCTGATAAAAAGTGGCTCTAGTGTATTCATGAGCTGATGATTAAACGCTATTTGGTCAATAAAATGACCCATAAACATGATTTACAGTACTTTTAATGTACGGTTCAGGAAAGAGATCCTTCATCTCTACCTCACGGCAGTAGACGCAACACCTTTCAACTCAGTCGGTTCTTCCACAGGAAGCATATAATCATGAAGTATGAAAAAAGTCTGTTAACAAAGTTAATTTTCTATTAAAAAAAATGGATATGCATGAATTATGTATTAATATCAAATCATATATTTGGCATGAATATTAAGTCGCAATAACACAAAAGATAACAACTGGTTCCATCAGAGCTCTGATGGGAGACAGCTGGCATTTCCAACTTTGCACCAGACCCCACAAATAGCTCCAGAGACTTTCCTTCCAATTAAAAAATGGATTGAAGAAAATACCCCTCAGACAGTACATTCGAGTCCAGTTTGATCTGGTATATGATATTGAAGAAAGAAATAGATGTTTACTTTGTAAATTAGGACACCACAAAGTTCCCTGTGTCACACATTTTTCAGAGACCTTGGTCTGGCCATGCAGCTCTGAAATAACACTTATCTGAGGCTCATTAAAACAGCCCCTCTAAAAAGCCCTCAGCGCCCCTCTCCAATCCCTGACTCTTCAATCTCTGCTTTTTCAATGGGGGCACTCTCCAAATCCAGTCATGGGGCAGAGACAGTCAACAAACCACATACAATACATTGTCTTGAAACTTGATTTGAAATGTTCAACACTTAAAAAAAATCATTTTGACAGAATTTGTTTTGAAAGCAACTGTAAGAACTTGTATATACAGTAATGTCTGAATGTAACAATACACTAATATAGAACTCCCCCCAAAATGTATTAAAGCTTATTAAAGCTATTACTTGAATTCATAGTAAGAATAATCGTTAACACATTTACATTCCTACTGCATGTAATTGGCTGCAAAAATATTATTTCACAAAACATAGGAAGGAAGTCTACAGGTGAAAGCACTCTGTTTATTTCTAAAGGAATAAAGCAGTAAGTAAGTTGAATGTTAGATAACCCTGTTGAACATCTAAAAATATCCAATGTCTCACAGTCTGGATGAGTTCTCTCATTACCAACTGTAATTAACACTAACCAAGCCCAGCGTAGAGCAGCACACAACTGTTAATGTAGAGGTATGACATGTGTAATGAGAACGACTCATTACGATATGTAATCTTAGTTCCCTGAGGGAGAGGAACGAGATGTAGCACATAGCTAGGGGAATACACAACCACAACACACGGGTCAGGCTGAACAAGATCTATAACCATGTGGGTTGGCCAAGAGACATGTCACTCATGAATTAAAAAGTCTCACCTTCCATGGGCGAAAATACAAGTCCCACCTTCATACCCAGTCCAAAATGCATCCCTATCCGAAACCCCTAGGTTCCACCTGGTCCTCTGGTAGCCTAGATAGAGGTTCCACCATATTGCTTACACCCATCCAATTCTGTCAGATCCATGAAAACAGTTTAGAGGGTTAGGGTCATGTACCGTAGTTGACTTCTGCCGAAGTCGGGCGGTGCTCGGCGTTCGACGTCACCGGTCTTCTAGCCATCATTGATCCATTTTTCATTTTCCATTGGTTTTGTCTTGTCTTCCCACACACCTGTTTTCAATCCCATTCATTACCTGTTGTGTATTTAACCCTCTGTTTCCCCTCATGTCTTTGTCAGAGATTGTTTATTTGTCAGCGTAGTGTTTTTGTTGTATACAGTGCCTTGCACAAAAAATAATTTTGCACGCCCAATTTTTCAGTTTTTGAATTGTTAAAAAAGTTTGAAATATCCAATAAATGTCGTTCCACTTCATGATTGTGTCCCACTTGTTGTTGATTCTTCACAAAAAAATACAGTTTTATATCTTTATGTTTGAAGCCTGAAATGTGGCAAAAGGTCGCAAAGTTCAAGGGGGCCGAATACTTTCGCAAGGCACTGTAGGTGCGCGACGGGACTTCGTACCCATATTTGTTTATGTTCTTTTTCCTGTTTAGTGTTATGGAGCATGTTACTATGACATTATTAAAAGACTCCATTTTACACTCCGTTAGACTCTCCTGCGCCTGACTTCCCTGCCACCTATACACATATGCCTGACAAAGAGTTACAAGCCCTTGCTACTCTGTACAATTGGTGAATATCCTCAGGGCAGGGGAGAACACAAAAGGGAGCACAGAACATGAGTACGATCCATCTTTGAAGACAAAGCACAGGTATTTCTACATGTTATACAGTTGAAGTCGGAAGTTTACATACACTTAGGTTGGAGTCATTAAAACTAATTTTTTCAACCACTCCACAAATTTCTTTTAAACAAACTATAGTTTTGGCAAGTCGGTTAGGACATCTACTTTGTGCATGACACAAGTAATTTTTCCAACAATGGTTTACAGACAGATTATTTAACTTCACTGTATCACAATTCCAGTGGGTCAGAAGTTTATATACACTAAGTTGACTGTGCCTTTTAAACAGCTTGGAAATGTCCATAAAATGATGTCATGGCTTTAGAAGCTTTTGATAGGCTAATTGACATCTTTGAGTCAATCGGAGGTGTACCTGTGGATGTATTTCAAGGCCTAACTTCAAACTCGGTGCCTCTTTGCTTGACATCATGAGAAAATCAAAATAAATCAGCCAAGACCTCAGACAAAACATTGTAGACCTCCACAAGTCTGGTTCATCCTTGGGAGCAATTTCCAAACACCTGAAGGTACCACGTTCATCTGTACAAACAATAGTACACAAGTATAAACACCATGGGACCACGCAGCCGTCATACCGCTCAGGAAGGAGACACGTTCTGTCTCCTAGAGATTAACGTACTTTGGAGCGAAAAGTGCAAATCAATCCCAGTAGAACAGCAAAGGACCTTGTGAAGATGCTGGAGGAAACGGGTAGAAAATATCTATATACACAGTAAAACAAGTCCAATATCGACATAACCTGAAAGGCCGCTCAGCAAGAAAGAAGCCACTGCTCCAAAACCGCCATAAAAAAAGCCAGACTACGGTTTGCAACTGCACATGGGGACAAAGATCGTACTGTTTGGAGAAATGTCCTCTGGTCTGATGAAATAAAACTAGAACTGTTTGGCCATAATGACCATCGTCATGTTTGGAGGAAAAAGGGGGAGGCTTGTAAGCCGAAGAACACCATCCCAACCGTGATGCACGGGGGGGGCAGCATCATGTTGTGGGGGTGCTTTGCTGCAGGAGGAACTGGTGCACTTCACAAAATAGATGGCATCATGACAAAGGAAAATTATGTGGATATATTGAAGCAACATCTCAAGACAACAGTCAGGAAGTTAAAGCTTGGACGCGAATGGGTCTTCCAAATGGACAACTTTGGAAGTATGCTTGATACTTCCAAAGTTGTGGCAAAATGGCTTAAGGACAACAAAGTCAAGGTATTGGAGTTGCCATCACAAAGCCTTGACTTCAATCCTATAGAAAATTTGTGGGCAGAACTGAAAAAGCATGTGCGAGCAAGGAGGCCTATAAACCTGACTCAGTTACACCAGCTCTGTCAGGAGGAATGGGCCAAAATTCACCCAACATATTGTGGGAAGCTTGTGGAAGGCTCCCCAAAAACTTTTGGCCCAAGTTAAACAATTTAAAGGCAATGCTACCAAATACTAATGGAGTGTATGTGAATTTCTGACCCACTGGGAAGGAGATGAAAGAAATAAAATCTGAAATAAATCATTCTCTCTACTATTATTCTGACATTTCACACTCTTAAAATAAAGTGGTGATCCTAACTGACCTAAGACAGGGAATTTATACTCTGATTAAATGTCAGGAATTGTGAAAAACTGAGTATAAATGTATTTGGCTAAGGTATATGTAAACTTCCGACTTCAACTTTATATACTGTATATCATGCATGTTTTTTCTAGTGGAGTAACTTTGACAATATACATAGAGGTAGGTTATTGTAATTAGTACCTGCATCTGTGCTCTTCTTAGGAGTGACTGAGGTGGCATGTAAAGCACGTTGTTTTAATGAGTAGATGATCTCCCCTGGGGATTTCTAAACCCTTGGGCTTTGGTTTTCTAGCCCATACTGCTTTGTTCTTCACACTGCTCAGTGCTTCTGAACTCCGCAGGGTGGAGGAGCACAAAACAGCTTATTGTCTGTTTGTTTTGGCTAGACCCTTTCTCGGGGAGAAGTACAGAATTCCCAGCAACAATATGAGCTCCTTAATTATCTTAAATATTCAGACGAAGGCTTCATTTATAAAATGTGCCAGCCCTCGTACTGAGCTCATAAAAAATTTAACAAGGTCAGAAATGAAACTCCTCTTCCCATTTTTCATTTTGTCCTTAATTTCAAGTATCATTTCATTTATCACTTAAGATGACTACCAAATAAATCACTCTGGCATTTTGTTGTCAGGTAACATTAGCAGTATCTCTACAATAAACACAGATCAAAATTCGGAATAATGTGATGTTGTACTCTGACCAAACAAGAGGTCCTACCCATTATATGAAACAATTAGAGACATATTTTTGTGATATCTTATGTATGTGAAGTATGATTCACTAGTGAATTGTTGGCTATAATTTATGAATGACAATTGATAGAAACCATCTGTAATCGTTTGAAAAATACTTGAAATCAATCAAAATACATTGTTATGCAATGGTTTTGTGAATACTAGTCCTACCTAAAATGAAAGTGTTGGGTTTTGACTGATATTTTGAAAGCAGTGGTATTATTTGTCAGGTAAGCCAACATAGGATAAACAGTAAGCTGTATTATTGAGTGACAGTTCAGTGCTGATAGAATGGCCTTCACTTAATCATACGTTACACCTAACATTGAACTGTGTAAAAATGCCGTGAGAGTCGATATTATCTCGAAACTCACCTTTGTCTAGTTTAAAAACCCCAATGCAGATAGCCCATTTGGACAACCTAATCAATGCTGCAAAAACTGAACGTAAATAACAGATATAAAAAGCTTGTCTGGAACAAGATTCTTGTTGTCAGTTATCTATTCCCGATATGCATCTCCAGAGAAAGGGAAGATAGATGATTAAATAAAAAGTCCATTTATACTACCCGTTAACTCATTAAAGATGGCACTGAAAGAACATTCTTTTTGAGACTCATCTTGTTATTGTATACTCAATTTCACAATTATTTTAATATACAAGGAATCAGTTGCAAGTCAAATATATTGAAAGCCGAGAAGGAACAATTGCTGCATGAATTTAGTCATTCAAAGGAAGGTGCCATGACATTATTGAAAGTGAGATGCACCTCACAGTTTATATCATCCCAGACACAACCCTTTTTACTCTTGCATTGTGCCAACTGAGCCTAAAGCAGCTAAATCTTCTCCAGATGTTGGGGCCCCTAAAGCGTACTGCTGTACTAAGACTGCCACACAGACCAGGACAATGCAACTGATATGTGATACTGTATAAAATATCTGAGAAAGTATTATCAGAAAGTATGGATTTGATAAAGAGTATCAAAGCTTAATGTCTAAACTTATAATTATGCACATATGATAAAAACGTAATGAATGTTATCTAATCATGCCATGTTCATAAAAAGACTGACATTACTGTCTACCCAATCATTAGTGTTGCTTTTGTTGTGAGTCTTTTCAAACAATTAATCTGTTCCAAGCCTTTCACATCTAACATCTAAGACCAGTTTTCACTTGAATTATCTCCCACAATCTGTTCACCTGCCACTGATTGTGTGGCACCCAGAATAAACAGCCTGCTTTGTCCTACATTTTCTGGGATAGATTCATAGTAGAATAGAGCATTGTCCACAAAACAGGTGCATATGTTTTTTTAAAATGAGGGTATTGTGATGTTATTTTACAGGAAAATAGCTGTAATACCTTGCATTTGTTCAATTTGAATAATGACTAGAATATCAAGTTTACATTTCTTCACTGTCTACACTAAACGTTTGTTCCATTAACCCACTCTAACAGAAAAGGTTGCCATAAAATGTAAGGTACACAGTTTCAACTAAGCATTATGACTTCTAGCAGGCTCAGACTATCCAATTCTAATCCATGAAAGATAATTTGGTATTCATGTCTTACAAATGTGCAAAAGATCCTTAGCTAAATAACTTTGGCAAGAGCATTCGAACAAATTGCAAGCACATCCTCCACCATAAAATGCCAGTGAAATGATCCAGCAATGCCAGGCTTTGTCTCTGGAATTCTATAGAAACCCTATAATCTAAGCTTTCCTGTGTTTTTCTTCATGGATTTGGTTTTTCCCCTTATTTGACAATTTTCTCAAAGGTAAACAGGAGACAGACACAGGGGACTCGTGCAGTTTTCCTACAACAGGTAATAAACGTGCATGTCAGGCCTGAGCGTCACAAATGAAACATGCTTTGTTTAGCAATGATTTATAGCTCTGATGCCTGGGCGCACTTGGCTGTGACTAGCTGAGGGTTTGATAGTGGTGAAAGAGCAGTTGGGAGAGGTTGGAGGGGGGGGAGCCAGTGTCAGATTTGTCTTACAGGAAGACTGATCTGTACCTGCTCTGAGGATGCTCACTACAACACACAGTACTACCATTAATCACATGGAGCCTCAGAGTGCTGTGAGCGTTGTCTTCCCCTGCTTTCCTCTGTGTTGCATGATGCCAGGAGGCTGGGGAAACCAAGTCTCACCAAGCCCTTCACAGCAGCTCCAGGCCATTAACAGACTTCGACTGAGCTTCCTTAGACACAGAGACCACTGGGACATACACAGTGCATAGTACTGTACTACCCGTGTAAAAGCAGGCAGATGTAGGGAGAGTCCCTAGCTCTATTCCAGCTCTCAGGCCGTCTCTCTATAACTACAGCATGAAAATCAGCCAATATTTGTCAAGCTCTTGGATACCTGGAAAAAGTATAATTAAGCAATAAGGCCCGATGAGGTGTGGTAAATGGCCAATATACCATGGCATAGGGCTGTTCTTATGCACAACACAACGCGGAGTGCCTGGATACAGCCCTTAGTCATGGTATATTGGTCATATATCACAACCCCCTTATTGCTATTATAAACTGTTTACCAACGTAATTATAACAGTACAAATACATGTTTTGTCATACCCGTGGTACACCACGGCTTTCAGCCAATCAGCATTCAGGGCTCGAAGCAAACAGTTTATAAGAATAAATCATCTGTGATTCAATCCAATCAAAACTGGGCCTTATAACCATGTTTCATTTTGCTGTCTGGTACAGAGGGGCTTCCTCACTGTATTGTTGTGACAAAGCACTGAGTCTCTCTGTCTCATATCCATCCTACATCAGAAAAGGTTTCCTGGATACACAAGATTTAGATCGTTCACTAGCATTGCAAAGGAAGAGCTAAGTCTACAGGCGCCTCAAATTACAAACCAAATACGATTGGCTGCCGATACTCTACTTTTATCAGTTCGCAAGTCCCGGAATCCAGAACTGAATTTACAGTGCAGTATCCTGGCAGAACTCAGCGGGTTAAACTGCTCCCAGATTTATTCCGTTGTATCTGCTGTTGCAAGGGTGTCCTTGAAGCTGACATTGTACATAAAGGAGGCAGCCAGTGTTTGACTTTGTTTAGGGATACTTCAGGATTTGGGCAATGAAGCCTTCTACTTCCTCATGAATCAGATGAACTCGTGGATACCATTTGTATGCCTCTGTGTGCTGTTTGAAGAAAGGTACTAACTAGCGTTAGTGTAATTGTTAACTAACATTAACTCAATGACTGAAGGTCTATGGTAACAGCTAGCATGCTAGTAGATACCATAGACCTCCAGTAATTGCGTTAACGCTAGTTAGCATTGGTTAGCGAAACTACCTCTAACTCCCTTCATAATGGAAGTAGATAAAAGCCTTGATTGCCAAAACCCCTAAATATCCCTTTCATTCCCTTTCCAGCCAAGTTCAGGGGACCATTGTAATCTGGATAAGCCTACCTTCAGTATTGATAGGCATGTACTGTATTTGAACAATCAGGTGACCAAACAATCAAGTAGTGGCACTCAAGAGTGTTGGTTTAAAAGAAAGTTGATATGTATATCAGATAAAAATGGTCTGGGATTGTTACAGCGTCCTCCCTTATATAATCTGAGATCTCTATGTAGTGATGCCACTTATAGTTATATGTAACAATGTCATTGTATAGTCTTAAAAAGAAAGAATGGTTGCAATACTGACAAAAATAGGCTCTGAGATTGCGATGGTTACCCAAGGCCTAGATCTATTGTATCCAGCAGCCTTCGTTCATCACAACCCGATGGTCCAGTCAGGACATTGGGAGACGGCGATTGTTCCTGTTCCCAGCTCCAGAACAGTGATGGCAGACATAGACGTGAGGCAGCATGGAAAGGTTTTAAAAAGGGAAGAGGACTGTGGAAAGCAAGACCAATGAAAGGGAATAAACTAATGTGTGTGCAGGAAGGAAGGCTAAGACAATGACAGGAAGCTCATAGAGCTAGCAGGTAACAGCTAGCCCAGACTGTAATAGCATTAGCCTAAAATCCAATATCAAACAGAGCCAGTCTTTTACTGTGTATTCAGAATGCAGCCATCAAGTCTAAACACTACTTGATCAGTCGCCATAGAATTCTTTGATATCTTCAACATTTGAATATCAAAATATGTTTTCCTGGCGAAGATTTAGATTTCAATTGATCATGCACCATGAGTGTTTAATCACAGCTAATAAACAGTTAATCTTTGGATGTAATAGTAGTAGCTCAGGAAGAGGAATAACGATCTGTCAGAATAGAACGTGAGCATACAAAGGCATTCTTTCAGTGTGGAGGGCCAGATATGTGAAGTCTACAATTCCATACACTGTTTAACATTTATTTCATTCAGTACACCATCGTGGTTTGTTTATCTAAACATCCAGAGCAAACCGTTTTAATGTGTGCCTAAGCAAATATTTGCAGCACTATATCAAATTCCCCCCACAAAATTACGGATATCTGGGAGGCCAAATGTTAGAGCCGTGTACTGCTCCACACAGAGATGGACCTATCGCAGGAGCAGCTAAAGTGTTTGCCCACTGAGAGCTGTGCCATCTCCAGGCTAATAGATCACACTGTGCCTTCCTTATTAAGAGCTTTTAAAAATCTGGCTTTCACTAACACCCATCCCCCCCTTTATTCACAGGCAGGTAGACAGGAAGTACATTTTTACACTACTCTGCCTTAATTCCCACTAGTATCCCCAAATAGATTGGAAGAGTACATTTTCTGCGATAGATAAAAAGACAAATATTTGAGGGGAAGAATGGAGAAGTCATGGTTCAGCTCAATGAGCTCAGGACAGAAGTGGTCCAAACTGATAACCCTCTCTCTCTGTATGCGTCTTTGGCCCTGTGCTTTCCATCCCCTCTCCCTGAGTATCTGTAATAAGAAGAGAGGGATCAGACACGTACTGTAGAGAAGAAACACGATTGGTGCAGACTGCTTGGAGAGAGACAGGGCTGAGGTCTCCGCATCCACAAACACAATAACCCCTCATCTTTAGGGAATGTCATGCTTTTACGTGATTAAATTTTACATCATAAAAGCATTTATATTGAGCCGAATATATTCGTATTTACTACAAATGCTACTTAGAATTCAGAGAGCGCAAACCAACGGACAATCATTTTTTCTCCCTGAAACCTCAAATTTTCCTTAATGCAGTAGCCATGCAATCAATGACAAGCTCTATTTTGACCGCCATGGAGGGAATATAGAGGATATTTCATTCATTCTGCTCACACGACAGTGACTTATTTTACTCAGTGGCATAGCACAGTTTCACAGTCTGAGCAAGGCCCCCCATAATATTGCCATGGGGTATAGAGAAAATGTTGCAGTTTTACAGCTCATTTTCTGTAATTCTAACTATTTTGTCATGGCTTATGACATGTTCATATGCTATCTGGGGAGGAGGGCGACCTCTAGGGGTTGGGGGCCCCCACACTCCATGCCCCCCCTTCCCTCTTTAGCAGTTAGAGATTACAGATCACCATGAAATGTTTCAGTCAATGATTAGCATTTGAACCACTATGTCACGTCCTGACCATAGAGAGCCCTTATTTTCTATGGTAGAGTAGGTCAGGGCGTGACTGGGGGTTAGTCTAGTTTATTATTTCTATGTGGGGTTCTAGTTTTGTTTTTCTATGTTGGTGATTTTGTATGATTCCCAATTAGAGGCAGCTGATAATCGTTGTCTCTAATTGGGGATCATATTTAAGTAGCATTTTTTCCACCTGTGTTTTATGGGATATTGTTTTGAGTTAGTGCACATAGCACCTCAGTAGTCATGATTCATTGTTAGTTTATTGTTTATTTGTTTTTGTCTTTGCTAAGTTTCACTTTATCATTAAATTATGTGGAACTCAACATCCGCTGCGCCTTGGTCCGATATTTATTCAAGCGAACGTGACACACTGGCTCACAAATTAATTAATTATCAATGGCTACAGACTAACCCATAGAAAATGGTTGCATTTTGCACATTTCCTGCAGTGATGTATATATTGGGTGTAGCCCAATGACATTACTTCAATCACTAAAATAGAAGTCCCAGTTTTATGACAGTCTGCTGGGAATTCCCCACCATTTCCCATGCTCTTGACCTCCCACCTCCCATTGTATGAACGAATAAGGGGTTTGAGGCCAGAGGAGCCAGAGGAGCCAGGAGCCAGCCCAATGCCCCAGCCAGGCTGACAGATTGTCCTTCCATGGCCTCTGCTTCTCCTCCTGCACTGCGGACCCATTGTTCTGCCCGCTCAAGCCCCACCACAGGACACACCTCACCATTGTGTCTGACAGACCTGCAACCTGATACCATGGCAGCAGGCGCCTGCCTCCCTCCAGTGGACGAGTGATGCGGAGTGTGTGTGCGTGTGTGCGTGTGTGTGTGTGTGTGTGTGTGGTGATGTGCATGCGCTGTAGAGCTGAGGAGCTGGGTGATTGAATAAGGATATATGAGTTTATGCATCGGTTGGGGGTAGAGCTCACTATCAACAATACTAATGTGGAAAGAGATGACGAGGGGGGTGTTAAATAAGGTGCATGGAGACATTGGTATCATCTGAGGGATGTTAATTTATTGTGTGATTGGATCCTCGCTAGATTCGGATAGGGGAGATATACTGGGGTTTACATTAACTCCCTACGAGCACACTTTGGGGGATGGATCTGTAGACAAACCATTATTACCAGTGGACCAGATCAGGGGCATCAGGGACCAGCCCTACAGTACACTGTGAGAAGGTGCAAGCCTACACAAGCCCACATCTGGGAACACTGACACTGCTCTCTCTGTTGCAACAGCACCAGGACTGCAGTTCTCTCACACTGCCACTGAGATCAACCCAAGAGGAGTAATAGTAAAGACACAACCCAAAAGCCTGTGTACAGTAAGTACATCAAAGCAAAGCCCTAACTGTGGGTGGCTCCATGTGCGTTTCACAGAGGAATAGTCCTCTTTTTATATAACACACACAGATGATTAAAGAGTTCAACACTGCTGGGGGACTAATGACTCCACTGGGTTGGAAGGGAGCTTAAGAGAGAGGAGTCTAGGAGAATAGATGGTTCCCTGGAGAGTAGTCACAGAAATGGGGGTACACTTTAAAATATACGAATGTATTCATCAACAAGCAGCATTCCTGGTTGTGTCTGCAGGTGGCAGAGAAAGAGGAGAGCGATGGGAGGCCTGATGGGAGGAAAACAGGGCATCAGAGGGCAACAACACACCGAACAATCAAGAGACACAGAGAACAAGCACCATGGAAATACTGCACTGTTTGACCTTACGTTGCCCATGACCTTACGTTGCCCATGACCTTACGTTGCCCATGACCTTACGTTGCCCATGACCTTACGTTGCCCATGACCTTACGTTGCCCATGACCTTACGTTGCCCATGACCTTACGTTGCCCATGACCTTACGTTGCCCATGACCTTACGTTGCCCATGACCTTACGTTGCCCATGACCTTACGTTTGCCCATGACCTTACGTTGCCCTTGACGTTGCCCATGACCTTACGTTGCCCATGATCTTACGTTGCCCATGACCTTACGTTGCCCTTGACCTTACGTTGCCCATGACCTTACGTTGCCCATGACCTTACGTTGCCCATGACCTTACGTTGCCCATGACCTTACGTTGCCCATGACCTTACGTTGCCCATGACCCCATGACCTTACGTTGCCCATGACCCGTTGCCCATGACGTTGCCCATGACCTTACGTTGCCCATGACCATGACCTTACGTTGCCCATGACCTTACGTTGCCCATGATCTTACGTTGCCCATGACCTTACGTTGCCCATGACCTTACGTTGCCCATGACCTTACGTTGCCCATGACCTTACGTTGCCCACATGTTTTACTCCACTCTATTATTATGATTCATTGTCAGCTTTCTAAATATAACAACTTGTGAACGTGATTTATACACTGTTGAATTTTTGCAGTGAAACATATCCCGATTCCCTCCTCACATAGATAAATGGACAGTGCACTGTCCCATGTGAGAGCTAGTAGATGACAGAATGACAAATGGCTATGTTGTCCCCCGCACAGTGCAGGGATTATTGTCAGTCACTGTAGGGGATGGGATTAATGACCACAACCCAGTGGCAAAGGGTAATCACAGTAGATTAAGAAGAAGAAATCCCCCAGACTCGGAAGACAGTAACGGTGCCTCTATTGCAAGGTCCGTAAGGACTAAATATTACCCATGAGAGGGGAGGACTGAAGCTTCTAGGTAATATAACCCCAGTGATACACTGAGATGGTGGTTTGAACGGCAAATTGTACTAGTACAGATAATCTTTTTTCAAATAGTTGAATAGATCTTTAGAACTCCGCTGTCCCCTTTTCTATTAAGATGATAGTCAAATGCGTTCCAAATCCTCTTAAGCTGTAGGCTACACCGTGGGCTACACAATGAACCTTGTTTCAAAGGGATGTTTTCATTCCTGGTTATACCATTTACATGGTATTGTACGTACAAATCCACTAAAATGATTTCCCCTGTGAGGCAGACCCAGAAGGGATGACAATGTAAACAATGGTGCCGATTCTTGTTCAAACCAGCGGCACGAATGTTCACAGGTTGGGATTTGGATGAGGAGCTCAGCACAAGGTAACACTGAAAGTAATCATCATAAAGACACATGATTAGTCTAGGTGGATAAGTCATTGTTCCACTAACTCCGTGGCTGTTGCAGTCAGCAAAAACCTGAGCCGCATATTTCTACCAACTGAGACATTGATCCAAATGTCATGAGTGTGCCCTCACACCAGGTAGCTGGGCTGCTGTGTGGTGCAACCAAAGATGTTGTTCACAGCACACATTTAACCGGACCAAACACAAAACACACAGCACTACAGGGATGACTGGTAGATGGTGAGACTATGCAGAAGCACTGAAGAATATCAGTGATAATGGGGTCAAAGGAAAACAAGTCATGGAGAAGGAAAGGAAAGAGAGGAGAGGGGAAGAAAGAGGAGAGAGTGAAAGCCCCTCTGACTGGAGGGGCAGAAGGCATGCAGCGCTTGGCAGGAGTTCTGCTCCCAACAGCAGCTGTGGCCCCAGCTTATATCTTAAGGTGGTGCCTATTCCACCCGACACCCTATCTCCTGCGCTCTCATGTTTTAATTCGGGGGGGACCATCAATTATTGTCAGCAGTAATCACAGCTGTCCACTGGGGCACCGCTGAGGGGTCCCAGCTTGTCTGGGTGCATCCATTCACACTTTCCTGACACCACTGACACGGGCATCGAGCCGGGCCTGGGCCTGCATGTGGGCCAAGCAAACAGCACCCAGCTCCAAAGAGAGGCTGCACCCGTCCGGGACTAAGAGCTCATGATACTGATTAACCTACTGTATATGCTTAGGGCCTATTACATCAGCAGTGGTAACTTGTCAGGATGGGAAATATTTGGGACTGATGGAGATCCCTGTGATTAAAGCTCCTCGCACCTTGAAGGGAATATGCTGTTTTGTTGAACTATAACCTTTAATGGAATGGGTACGTACATGGGCCTCTTTGACTGCCACGTAACACTGATACAGTTCTCCTTCCCAGAGTAATAAGACAGACAGAAGGGGTTTTCTCCCTCCCTCCCTTTTCCCTCCCCCTCCCTCCCTCCCTCCCTCCCTCCCCCTCCCTCTCCAAAACTCATCTGGCTTCTTTGGCTGACTGCCTGTGTTTTTTGTTATTTCACTGTGAAAACTCCCAGCATGGGGTGGCACACCCACCTCTGGCAAGACACTGCTGTCAGAGCAGATCATCGGAGAGCAGCCTTCCCCTTCAATTAGCCCTCATCTGTCTGAGAGGAGGGCCAGGAGCACCGGAGCACAGGCAGGCACCCAGCCCAGCCAAGGAACAGAACAGCAATGAGAGCAGGTGGGAGGAGAGATGAGGAGAGATAGAGAAATAAGCTCCAAAACTCCAGACGGGGACTGAAATACCCTCCACTGCTGCACACTAAGACCCTCCATACCAAAGAGACCCCGCCATAGCACGTCACAGTAAACACAGCCCAGCACTATGGAAACGCAGCCGTTTGGCACTAAAACATGTGATGAGAAACGGCAGCAATGAGCCATTTAATTCCCTGAATATCTGGAACTGCTCATGCACTCCCTGTGACTGAGAGGGAGGAAAGACCGAGACCATGAAGCAGGGCTGCAGCACTGTGAGGCGTTCCAGTGAAAACACCCATCTCACATGTTACCAATGGAGTGAGACCAGAAACCACAACATATATGGCATTAATCCTCAATGGACAAATCAGGGGGCTGTTCAGTGAGCTTGTAAAGAGACTTATGTGGGGAAGGGGCTTCAGGGGGAACACAGAGAGTGAGATGGTGGAGGATGGCAGCCATACAGCAACGCCCGTAGGTTGTTTGTTACAAATGCCACATCCAGGTGGGATTACCACTGCTGCACCCCAGCCAGCCAGCCAGCCAGCTCTCTCTCTCTCTCCCTCTCTCCCTCCCTCCCTCTCCCTCTCTCCCTCCCTCTCCCTCTCTCCCTCCCTCTCCCTCTTCCCCTACCTTTCTCCCTCTCCCACTTCCCCTACCTTTTCCTCCTCTCCCTCTCCCACTTCCCCTACCTTTCTCCTCTCCCTCTCCCTCTCCCTCTCCCTCTCCCTCTCCCTCTCCCTCTCCCTCTCCCTCTCCCTCTCCCTCTCCCTCTCTCTCTCAGTGGAAAGAGCCTGAGGTGGATGGTGGTAAACATGGCAGCTGCAACAGTGGCAAAACTGTCCCACCAGGCACTGCTGGGGGCCTTGAGCAGGGACATGGACAGGGGGACGTTCAGCAACGATTCCCCCCCGTATGTTTACATTAACATTCAATCAGAGTACACGAAGGAGAAGAAAGACATGTATTGCAGAATGAAAGACATCTTCCGCCCACATAGTAATCGTCTTATCTCCTTGGAAATCATTTTCACAATATGCAAAGCCTCTAAACTCAAGGCATGTCTAATTCAAACAACTTCATGGTTACCAGCAGATAGTTTGAGGTGAATGTCTGGCTGTGCCTCCACAAGATTGTCAGGAGAACTTGGGGCTTACTTGGAAGCTCAGCATAATTCAATGCAGAACACTTGTCTCAGTCTCAACACCTACAGTTAATTCGTCCTGCCCCATTCCAGACTGTGTTTGGCTCGCTGTGGCCAAATGGGTCGAACTAAACCAGAATATATATTTTTTTAAATCACAGGGATGCTTAGGTATGCTGCTCCAATGACTTTTCCAAGCATGTTTGTTTTTCTCCAGCAGAAAGCAAAAGCAGAAATGTTCCAGTGTAATGAGTCCTGTGTGCTTGGAGCCTCCACAGAGGACCATTGTACCAGATTTCAAATCAACAGGCTAAACACTACTTGTATGGGGCTGTATTCAGTCCAGAACTCAGAGTTGGACTGAGGTTCCAGACTTTTGATAAATTCTTCTGTTGATGTTAAAGTATTCTCTGAAGCTTTTGTATTTAAAAGTAATATTCTGTACGGATATGTGGGCCACAGGCAAAGTGAGATAACTTGACCATATTTGGGGACAGGAATACTAAAAGGACAAAGAGCACAGAACAACACAGAGTCCCCCGTTATTACAGGTCTGCCCTCCAGTGGCACAACTCCTTCGTCCATTGCATCACTCCATTGTTGTTGTGGATCATAGACATAGATTCCAAGCATGCCAGACTTGGCCAAAATCCAACTCCATCTAGTCTCAGTGGGTCCATGTGCTTCCTGTTGAATCCATATGTCACAGAGGACATCTCTCTTTATATTTCTCTATTTGTTCCTCTGCCATTCACAAAACAACCATATATGATTCAAGTTCAATTGACAAAACACGATAATGATCGTACGTATCTAAGTATTGGACACTATCTGAACAAAACTCATCACAGACGCAACCATTTTGTTACACACACAACTCACATATTTCCATGTCTGTACGTACCTTACATCCCTCAGAGTTGGACTGATTGCTTTGCCATTTTTGAGAGGGGGAAGAAAAGAGCAGAGGAAAGGAAAGAAGAAACCGAGAGAGCAGGAGAATAGGACAGGACAGGACAGGACAGGAGTGCACATCCTCTTTCCCCACTAGAGCTGCTGTGTTGGATGGGATGCAGGGCCCTTTGGTGGGTGCTAGCTGTTGTCAGCGGAGACAAACTGCAGCTCCTGGGAGTGCCCCAGATCTGACAACACTCTCCCCCTCCATCAGTCACGTCATCTGGCTCAGTGAAGGAGTCTGTGCCCTGCTGGAGGTCACCCTAACCAGGAGACACACAAGCTGTTCTCTCTCCTCCAGGTGTTCATTAATGCAATTGTCCTTGATGCCTCCCTCCATGGTACACAACACAAAGACACAAAAACAATACCTCCCATCCTGCACTGCTCTAATTAAACAGAGGAGCATATGCATCATGCAAAACACTAAAATACTTAAATGTCAAACACAGCATATCCATAACACAGGCAGTAGTTTGTTGTTGTTGTGTTTGTTTGGGTGTCCCGTCCCACTCAGGCACCGACATGGCTGTGTATAGCCTGGAGTGTAAATCCCATGCAGATGTAAGGATGGAGGAGCCCTTTGAAGATGAGGACATTGGGGACAGCTGATGGGAATGCGAGCCCATCACTGGGAGAATGGAGATCTGGGAGAATTCAGCAAAACTCCTCCACTATCAGCATATGGGGCTCATTATCATACGGAACCAATCCCCCATAAAAGCTCTCTCTCTGCTTGCCATTCTACTCCCTATCATTGTATCACTCTCCCCACTCAGTCAGGCCAGAGCAGAGAGTGGGACGACCCCAGTCCAGCTCCCAGCACCACTCTAAAGAGTCCTGCCTGAGTAACTATACCGCACCTCACCAATTTCTGTTTCCATTAAGCTGTTAAGCTACACAGTTAATTATCCAGGACCATGGAGGCAGGGGCTCTGTGCAGGCTGTGATGACGATATGCTTTGCTGGGCAGGGAATGGAGAGGGCCAGCCGGGGGAGCCGTGTTCAAGCCAGGCAATCTTTCAAAATAAAGGGGCAGGCAATTAGATGCAGCGGTGCAACCAGAGATGACTAGTGTTATTGAAGATACTGGGTCGCTGCTCTAATGGGGGTATTTAGGGCTATTATGATAAAGATGTCAGGCCGACCTCCCTGCTGCTGCTGCTGCTCTTACATGTGTTACCTCCGTGCAGGGTCAGAGAGTACAAATACTGTAAGTGTGATGCTTTCAAGCGACCCATGGCCACCCACATACGGAGCTTTGATGGGTCTGTAATCAAAATGTCTTGTTCAACGTATTTGTTCAAATAACCTTTTCATACACGAACAAGGAGGAGGATTAGTCAATGTGTTTTTCTTTCAAAGGAAAAAGCACAGTCACATAACAATAGCAAGGCAGTACTATTTATTCTTTACTTAAATGCTTGGAAAGTGTTTAATTTTGGTTGCGGTGAGTATGGGTATGATGGCTCATGAATGGCTGACTTCGATTATAGGCTCTTTAAACAAGTGACAGGCCATTGCAGGATGGCAGACTGGAGAGGATTGGGGTTAGTAAAGTCCACTCAATGGAGGAAAATAAACCTAGTTGTGATCAGCCAGAGAGTGACCATGATTCACCACATCTCGTCTGGAGGAGGATTTACTGTTATTCTTTAATGGCTGAGGGTAGGTGTCCATCTACAAAGCCTCTTTTCATGTGGTTACTGTCAACAACACTGCTTGCCTCTGAAATGTTTCCATTCTCCCCTTTGCCTCAGACTGTACCCCCACCACCACCACCCCTCAGATCAAAGCCTTAGTGTGGGGAAATGACCAGGAGCTACTGGTCCCCTTGTGGAAACGTCCACTCAGCTTCTTTACGTCATAATGTTAGCATATGCCTGGGATGGGCACAGTTGGTAGTTAACAGAGCTTTTTTGAAGGTCCTCGGATGAATGGACATATAGTAATAATAATTATGTTTTTCTTACTCAGTCGGGGTCTCAAGCTATTGGTGCGAGTTAGAATAGTAGAATACACATGGTGGAATTTCAAATGTTGTCTATCAGCAGTTGTACGCAGACCCACGCTGAACTGCAGCCCCTCATGATGAGTTCAGATTTTTGACCATCCCTGGCATATGCCATCCACATGGCTGGCATGGATCAAAGCTCACACTGTAGTCGGCAGTCCGCACTGGCTATTGTTTGAAGCAGGTTCAAAGGAACACAGTGAGAGACAGAGTGCAATGTGGAAGCAACTCATGAATAGGTCTCCTCCTTTAAAAAAGCCCTGCTATCTGCCAACTGTCCAGCCAACAACCACGTCCCCTGAAAAAAAAGATTGAAATAAATACATTAGTATGAGGAAATGTTATATTTTCCTCAGTGCATTTATGTGATTAATCTGCAATGTAAAAGAGGGTCACCTGCTTTGTTTTCAATCTATCAATAACCCACCTGATGGATGTAGGACAATCGTTTTGGAAACAGCAAATCCCACTTAACTAAATGAAGAAAAGCCATGGTGTTTCCAACAGTGAAGCAATGTTTCCGTGGCCAGCTGAGGCAGAACTGGCACGCTGCAGCCCACTCTAAAAGAACTGCCATACACTAATCAGGAGAGATTTGGGACATCAGATCAGATTTGAACTACTCTAACATACCCAAACCACTACGACTTTCAGATTTCTTTCATGTCACCACTATTCCAGGGTAAATACTTTTCTAGGACCTTTATGAATAATTATTCTACAGGAATAAAAGGTGGGGGAGAAATGTCAGCAAGGAAAAACCATTTGATGTCAATGTATGGGGTCCTGGAATACATTTTAATACACTTTGTAATGCTACACCTCCATAAATCAGATAGAAAGCATTCCCAGGAGAGCATACAGAGGAGCGACATGGGGTCAATAAATACAAAGTAAAGACTCACTTTTTTTTAAATTTATTTTTCTTCCCACTGGGCACACACTGGTTGAATCAACATTGTTTCCATGTCCGTTTAATGAAATGACGTTAAAACAATGTGGAATAGATGTTGCATTGTAGTCTATTCCCAGTGGGGAGAGCTATTTCAGAGCTCTAAGTCATGGACAGTCAGTAGTCTGTAAATTGTACGAAATCGTATTCTCAACATGACCTGCAAGTGCATATGAGTGGGTTAGTGTGTACCTATTAATGTGTATTGGTCACATGCTGAAATATCAGGTGGTGTTTTTTAAAACTTTATAATGCAGAGCATATTGTATGATAGGATCATTTTAGGTCAGAGCCCTTTGGTGTGATATTGCATGTGACTCCCTGCATCGTATTAACTAAGGGGCCGCTATGGAGTAGGAGAGTGTTAAAATGGAAGCATTCAGATTATACACATTTTGTCTGATCTAAATCATATAAATACCAACATTAGGGGATTATGCTGATCTCTTCCTCTTAGTCTGAATCTTCCTCTTTTGGGAGGGGGTGTTTGTTCTCTCACTAGCGGACTCATCAACTTCAGCACTCTGTCATTATCTTTCTGTCACTTTGGAAAAGTCTCTCACTCCAGAAAAGAAGCATAGGCAAATGGGCCGGGGGCCCCTGTGAAACACTAGCCAATCAATCAGCTTGGTTTGCCCTTCTGGAGCAACAAGCTCACATCACATCCAGTCATCAGTCATGTCCTATCTCTGGTTGTCCTCTCTCCTGTTTTCACACCATTTCTCTCATTCCACACAGCTAACATGATGAGTTATTATGTTTTCCACCAACTTGATTCCCCACATTGTTTGCACTCACACTCCCTTCTCACTTCTCTGCCTGTGAGTTACGATCCCCTTCCCCAATTTTCCATCTCAATAGGTGGAGAATTAGCTCCAAATGTCTGGCAGGGTGTCAGTCAGCAAGCTGGGAAAACCTCAGGGAAAGATTACTAGCTTTGAGGGGTAATTCTCCTTCAGTAGAACTCTGGGAATAATATTCATCTTACCAAAAAAAAACACATCTTTCCCCTTAAAACACATGAGAAGGGAGAGGAGTGAGCTACATGCAAAGAGCCTATTCTGATTTTAACAGGGCCAGGGGAGCGTAAAATCTTTGCACCTTCTCTACAGAAAGACACATTACATTCATTCATTTTCCCACTGTGAATCTCTGACAGCTGGTCAGTATGTGAGACTGGCCAGTGGCCACTACTCAAGCTTCTCATCCCTGTTTGTGTTCCCAGATAATCCCTGTCTGTTCCTTCAATCATATCATATGCAACACATCATGAGACAACACATCATTCAACAGTCAGCTACGGAATATTCCATTACAGGTGTAGGATCGTAATTTTATCACTCTTTAGTTGATGAGAATTTTCCAGAACCTCAGGAAATGCAAATGAACCTCATGATTTACATAAATTCACTGAAAACCCACACTAACACACGGTCATATGAACTATTTTGCACTTTTCAAGTAGCCTGCTAATAGCCTTACAATGATCAAGCAAAATGATGGACTAAATGTTGAAATCCTGTTGCTGCAGGATGATTTTGCTGTGGGTCAAATTAAGATCTGAAACCTGTATGTCCCTAATGCCATTAGTAATAATGCACCAGGTCCAATCCCTCAGCCAGTCAGTGTTGACTTTTTATCACCTCATACATCAGCAAAACACAGGTGCTTACTGGAGAATAGTCCCCCACTCTGATCCACAGCCCACCTATGATTGGGATGACCGGCGTACAGTAAAGGCTGCACAGACAGTTAGGCAGAAAACTCAACAGAATTCAGCCAGCAACCTGGGGAGAAAATAGATGTCAAATCCCTTCGTGCTCCAGCTTCCTATTGATATATGGATCAAAAACAGCAGCAAGGTAAAGGAGATACCCCTGACCTCACAAACAAACAAGCCCTGTGTCAACTGAGCCTGAATAATCTTCACAATATTTACGTAAATGTATCACCATTCTCAATGGAATATGAAGATGAATACCAGTATAAATGTCAAAACTAGAAAAAGAAAACCTTTGAGTCAGGTCAATTGGGAGGTAAAAAGATTCCATACTACCTACAAGGACAGCAGCACAAGGACACCACTGCATGAAAGACAAATAACCACTTGCATGAATCAAATTTATGATGGTGGTATTGGAGGGAAGACATTGCCTTCCTAAATGTAATGCCTCATCCTGTTGTAACATAAATAAGACAAGTTACAGCTTTTCCCAAAAGTGTGATACATATGCCTGTGAAAAGCTCATTGTTCACCCTGCTGAGTCTCAAAAGGTCACTTTTAAGGTTGCTGTGCTCCAGCCTCTGCCAAAACATACAGACTAAGTTGTGTATTCAACAATTCTGAGTTGACTACTCTAAAACCTCAGGATGATACAACTGTCTGTCATTGTGGCAATCAGCCTCTGTGTTAGCTTCCATACAAATCAACACCTACATCGTTGTTAGCACTCTAACATTTATAGATTGTTGAGGAATATTGAAAAACAAGATGTTTCTACGTGTTTCTAGAATTGTTGTGTGGGCTTTTATTACAGGACATGTCTTGAATATCACTGAACAACGCATTGTTTATTATACTGTATATATACACAACACAATACCGAGACAAGACGAATGGCTGCCCCCATCAGTGGGTGCTCTGGTCAGTGGGTGCGCTCGCCCACACCTGCCCAGAGACCTCGGCAGGGTGTTGCCCCCTCCCCCAGCCCAAAGGGATTTTCCAAGGGAGGGAAGGACCAAGCCCCGCCCGACGCCCGGGAGGGCATGGAAGCGAGCACACTCACCGCTCACAGCATGAAACCAAAACAGAAAACATAAATAACTCATCACAAAACATACAGTAATCATTTCCCAACCCCTGATTGGAGGGCCTCAAACCTTTATACTGTGCATTTGTGTGCATGTGCATGTATTTAACCCAAAACTCATTAATTCCACCTTCAGACAGCCACAGATCCACCCATCTTTCCCAGTAAATCATCATTCTACTATTTCCTCTTGCAATACATCCCTCCATTCTTCCTTGGTGTCTCAATAGGGACTTGAACCTCCCCATCTGCAACATTTCTGCTGAAATTGACCCCAAAATAAACATTTTACCCAAGAGCACATTGGTATTTTCTATTCAAAGATTGTGGTCCTTCAAATCCCCCAACAATACCGTTTGCAGGTCCAACAGCGCCCTGATACTATGACATAATAACCATTCCTGGACCTGACTCCAAAACCCAGCCACTGATAGACAGAGATGCTATATTGATTCTGTTTCTATGTGGCAAAGCCTGCACAGGGCTAACTGTTCAATGCCACATAGTGAGCATTCTTTTTGAAGCGAGAATTTTACATCATAGCTTAAATTGAAAAGAACGGATTGATGAGTTTTGTGTATCAGTTCATAAACCCGATGCTGTGGTAACTTAAAAATCTGTTCCCAGCAATCTTGAATTTTGTGCAGCATAGTTGTCAACCCTCTTGACCGTAAGTAAAACTGATATATTTTACGATTTACATTGGTCATTTTAAGCCATTTATCATTTTTAATTGGCGGCAGACAAACTAATTCATTCCTTTCTCTTTTAAGCAATTGCCTCTTCCATTTTTGTGGCAGTGCAGTGATGAGTTGGATATAATTTTATATTGAGCATACATCTCCATACACATTGATGAATTACTTGAGTGACATAATTTTACAATGTCATTCATGAACATAATACTTACCTTCCTTATACATTCTCTTCAAGAAAATTGGTTTATCCTCTATCAGTACATTGGAGTATAGCCACATTATTTGCCGTAATACATGTTCTGCCTCTTCTGGAGGATAAAATTAGAATTGAAACCAATTCTGTATGGCTTTGTTTAAAAAGGAGGATATTTTACACGGGATTCCGTTGTCAATCCACCGGAAACTGGTTGTTTAATCTGTTAAAACAGCAAAGAGACACCTTTAAAACATCAGATGTGCCTCTCTTAGTAGACTACTGGAAAAACTGGATTTAGATACAGTTTCGGTATAATAGAGGCTTTAAGAGAGAGGTTTAATGTCTTTATATTTAATAGTTTTAGCCCTCCAAACTCATATGCTTTATATAAATACACCTGTTTAATTATTCTGGTTTGCCATTCCAAATAAAATGAATGACTTGAAAACAGATTATCCTGGAGTCAGTAGAGCCATGAATAGATATGTAAACTGCGATATCACTAGAGAATTAATCAGGGTAATTTTATCATAGATGGACAGGTGTCTCCCTTTCCATGCTTTCAAGATCCTATCTATTTTGCTAAGTTTTCTATCAAAATTGATTGCTGCAAGATCATTAAACATTTCCGGGATACCAAGCACATCAATCTGCCAATTAATCGGGAGATCAAATAGCAATTTAAAGTTTGTGTCTTTTAGAAACCCAATCTGTAATATAGGACAATTTTCATAGTTGGGTTTTAATCCAGATAAACTGGATAAATTATCCAGGTCCTCAATGAGACCCTTCAGGATTAAAGATTGTGGACTCAAGAGAAAACTTGAATCATCAACATACATTGATACCTTTGTTTCTAACCCATTATTTTCTATCCCTTTAATTGTATTATTGGATCTGATTTTGATAGATAATCATTCAATGTTCATAACAAACAAGTATGGTGATAGAGGGAAACCTTGTTTTACACCTCTAGACAATTCAGAATTCTCAGAGAAATAACCATTATTTATTATTTTACATAAGTTATACATGACGTTATACATTATTTTTATCCATTTTATGAGAGATTCTCCAAAATTGAAATAATCCAGGCACTTATAAATAAATTCTAGCTGTACTTTATTGAAGGCTTCAAAAAAATCTGCTATAAAGATTATTCCTGGTTTCCCTGAATTCTCACAGTTTTCAACTATTTCAAAGAAATTGTCTAATTCTATCTCCAATACATCTTCCTTTTAAAAATCCTGTCTGATCAGGGAAGAATAACATCATGTAAGACATTTTTAATTCTATGAGCTATACATTTTGCCAATATTTTTTAAATTCCAACATTGAAGTGTGAGGGGCCTCCAATTTTGGGGAGATTGGGTCTGTCCCTAGGCTCCTACTTCAGTAAGAGATAAATCAGTGCCTCTTTTTGTGTGTCAGACAGTTTACCATATGATAAAGTATATGAATATTTAAAACATCTTTCAGTAATTCATAAAATATTTGATACACACTATACAGTATGTACACAAAAGTATGATGACACTCCTTCAAATGAGTGGATTTGGCTTTTCAGCCAAACCCGTTGCTGACAGGTGTATAAAATCGAGCACACCTCCATGCAATCTCCATAGACAAACATTGGAACTAGAATTGCCTTACTGAAGAGTTCAGTGACTTTCAATTGTGGCACTGTTATAGGATGCCTTTCCAACAAGTAAGTTCGTCAAATTTCTGCCCTGCTAGAACTGCCCCGTGAACTGTAAGTGCTAATATTGTGAAGGGAAAACATCTAGGAGCAACAATGACTCAGCCGCGAAGTGGTAGGCCACAAGCTCATAGAACGGTAGCGCCAAGTGCTGACATGCGTAGCCCGTAAAAATAGTTTGTCCTCGTTTGCAACACTCACTACCGACTTCCAAACTGCCTCTGGAAACAACGTCAGCACAATAACTGTTTGTCGGGAGCTTAAATGAAAGGGGTTTCCATGGCTTAGCAGCAACACACAAGCCTAAGATCAACAATGTGCAATGCCAAGCGTCAGCTAGAGTGGGGTAAAGCAAGCTGCTACTGGACTCTGCGGGAGTGGAAATGCCTTCTCTGGAGTGATGAATCATGCTTCACCATCTGGTAGTCCAACAGAGGAATCTGGGTTTGGCAGATGTGAGGAGAACGCTACCTGCCCCAATGCATAGTGCCAACTGTAAAGTTTGGTGGAGGAGGAATAATGGTGTGTGGCTGTTTTTCACGGTTCAGGCTAGGCCCCTTAGTTCCACTAAAGGGAAATGTTAACTCTACAGCATACAATACATTGTGTGCTTCCAACTTTGTGGCAACAGTTTGGAGAAGTCCCTTTCCTGTTTCAGCATGACAAAGCCCCCGTGAACAAAGTGAGGTTCATACAGAAATGGTTTGTCAAGATTGGTGTGGAATAATTTGAATGGCCTGCACAGAGCCCTGACCTCAACCCCATTGAACACCTTTGGGATGAATTAGAACGCCGACTGTGGGCCAGGCCTAATTGCCCAACATCAGTGCCCAACCTCACTAATGCTTGTGGTTGAATGGAAACAAGTCCCTGCAGCAATGTTCCAACATCTAGTGGAAAGCCTTCCCAGAAGAGTGGAGGCTGTTATAGCAGCAAAACGGGGACCAAGTCCATACTAATGCCCATGATTTGGAATGAGATGTTCGATGAGAAGGTGCCCACATACTTTTGGTCATGTAGTGTATGTCTATTGGAATGCCACCAAGGCCAGGAGTTTTCCCAGTCTGAAAGGAATGAATTGCCAACCGTAGTTCGTTCTCTGTAATTTGTCCTTTACAACAACAAAAAATGGTGTCGCAGATACAGGCCCGGCTCCAGGATGACATGCCTGAGATATCACGTTTCAGGTAAGACCCAGATGCAGACAGTGTCGAAGTAACAAAAGTGTATTACTAGTACAGGGGCAGGAAAAACAACAGGTCAAAGGCAGACAGAGGTCAGTAATCCAGATAAGATACAAAAGGTCCAGAACGGCAGGCAGTCTCAGGGTCAGGGTCAGGGCAGGCAGAATGGTCAAAACCGGGAAAAACTAGAAAACAAGAACTAGGACAGACGGAGCAAGGGGAAAACCGCTGGTAGGTTTCACAAAATAAAATGAACTGGCAACAGACACAGAGAATACAGGTATAAATGCACTGGGGATAATGGGGAAGATGGGCAACACCTGGAGGGGTGGGGGGATAAGCACAAAGACAGGTGAAACAGATTAGGGTGTGACATGAGGGAGAATTTTAAACCCATCGGGGGACAACTAGTATTGCTTTAGATCCCTAATAAAACAGGGTAGATTGGTCGCACTACTGTTCAAATATACAAAAATGTATCTGAAATGCAGCCATTCATGTCAACAACCGCTGTTTTGTAGAATAACGCAAGAAAGATATGCGTCCCACTACGACATACAAGTGTATCTAACACAAGAAAAATATACAGCCATAGCAGTCATAGCTGCCGTACGCCTACACACAATTAGTGCCTACCAACATGCACAGATCAGCTCGACAGAATGAGCACCCCTATCAAAGATTCTTACAGGTTTCATAGCTTAAACTTCTATAATTACAATTATAAGCTACATTGCTCTCGAATTTGTGACACTTTGCAATGAGCATAACCAAGTCGCCACTTCTCCAGGTGCGCAATATTTTCTGTGTGGGAGAGTTTCACACAAACACACATGCTATAGCAAGAGATTAGGGACGTGGCAAAAAAAGTAGGCTATGAGTCGTTTTCATAGTATTGACATTCGTTTTACAGTAGCTTATCACACAAAGACTGTGTAATGCAAATAGATGATAACAGAATGAACTTCTTTAAGTAGGCTACACACGATATTTGTCCTACTACTGTGACATACAAAATGTACAAAAATGTAGGCCTATCTGAAAGGCAGCCATATGCACAACTGCATACAACTGAAAGCATGTGATGTTGAAGAGAAGGCCCATGAAGACTGGTAGCCCATGATGCGCTCATTAAAACAACACACACCGTAACCATCGATTCAGGACCATGGACAGAAGGCTACCGCCAGTCAGCTTGATGAAAGGATAACTTTAGATGCTCTGCGGATTTCAGCACCAACAATGTGGACCGCCAGGACAAGGCTCACCTCAGAGCACAACCAACTAGGCTACATTGGGCTTTGTCCCTATACCCATCAAATAACACCAAGCTGTATATATATCAATTAGACCGGCAAAAGCAAGTAATGACATCACAGATAAATCTAAAAGATGCATTGCAGTAAAACGCAAAGGCCTAAACTATACATTACATCCAAAAATGAGCCAAACAACCAGTAGGTTTACCGACACATGAGGAATTCTGGCACGGCGGCCAGGGCCATAAAGGTTGTAGCTTACCATTTAGAAGAGTTGCAGCCTCATTCATGTTGTGTTGAACCTGGTGAAAAGTTTCTGATTCCATTATCCTTCCTGGAAAAACGTACTTGTCAGGTCCCTCTCAAATGTCAGCAGAACAAGTTGGGTTTTTCACTGATGTAACATGCTCTGTGTTCAGAGTCTCTGTTCACTGAATACGTTCTTCAGTGTGGAGAACACATTTTCTCACATTGTTGTATATGCCCCAAAATCTTTTCTTGTGTTTCAGTGCCAACAGTTGGCATTGATGATAAAGACCCAAAGTATCTTTGAAGACCGCTGAGTGTAGTCCATTTGTTGTTGCTGGCTGTGGTTGCGATTTCACTTTGCAAAAATGTGTGAGCCACAATAAACTATACTTCAGTTTTCATTAGATTGAACAGGTCCTCAGATGCTAGTGGCTGGGGTAACGGAAGTGCAGGTGCTTGTTGTGATGTTAACCTCGTGCTGTTGGTGCTAGGCTGTGGCTCTTCTCGATCTTGTTGGTCAGCAGGCGGCGTGGAGGATGGGCGGGTATTACATTTACTGCTAGGCTCCTAAACCTCGGTGGTTGGGCCTGCAGGCTGGTGGGTGAGCTTGACTTCGCCCTCGACATGGTGGTTTTTGCCCAGCCAGCCATTTTCGGATATCCTTGCTGATCAAAGCTTAGTCACCTTGTTATAATTATTCAGCACGCTGCTACCAAAACTTAACGAACCTAGTAGCTACTGCAAAAGTGAACAACTTTTTCCCCTCTCAATTGGATCCCAACCACCTGGGATCCAATGAGCTTCCTAAAAAAGGTAATGAAGGTCATACCTTATGACAATGCATGGCTAAGTGACCAATCGGAATGCATTTTGGGATTTGAACTACTAAATATTACATTATTACATAAAACAAAAATATAAAAGCAGCGTTCAACAATTTCAAAGATTTTACTGAGTTACAGTTCATATAAGGAAATCAGTCAATTTAAATACATTCATTAATCTATAGATTTCATGACTATGAATACAGATATGCATCTGTTGGTCACAGGGGCGTGAATCAGAAAACCAATCAGTATCTGGTGCCCCCATGCAGCACGACATCTCTTCGCATAGAGTTGATCAGGCTGTTGATTGAGGCCGGTGGAATGTTGTCCCACTCCTCTTCAATGGCTGTGCGAAGTTGCTGGATATTGGCGGGAACTGGAACACGCTGTCTTACACATTGATCCAGAGAATCCCAAACATGTGACAAGTCTGGTGAGTATGCAGGCCATGGAAGAACATTTTCAGTTTCCAGGAATTGTGTGCAGATCCTTGTGACATGGGGCTGTGCATTATCACGCTGAAACATGAGTTGATGGCGGCATATGAATGCATAACAATGGGCCTCAGGAGCATGTCACAGTATCTCTGTGCATTCTAATTGCCATTGATAAAATGCAATTGTATTCGTTGTCCGTAGGTTATGACTGCCCATACCATAATTCCACCATCACCATGGGGCACTCTGTTCACAATATTGACATCAGCAAACAGCTTGCCCACATGACAAACAGCTTGTCCACATGACGTTCATCCGTGAAAAGCACACCTTTCCAGTGTGCCAGTGGCCTTCGAAGGTGAGCATTTGCCCACTGAAGTTGCAGTCAAGTCAACTGCAGTCAGGTCAAGACCTTAGTGAGGATGACGAGCAAGCAGATGAGCTTCCCTGAGATGGTTTCTGACAGTTTACGCAGAAATTCTTTGGTTGTGCAAACCCACAGTTTCATCAGCTGTCTGACAATCCTGCAGGTGAAGAAGCCTGATGTGGAGGTCCTGGGCTGGAGTGGTTACACGTGGTCTGTGGTTGTGAGGCCAGTTGGGCATACTGCCAAATTCTCTAAAACGACATTGGAGGTGGCTTATGGTAGAGAAATGAACATTCAATTATCTAGCAACTGCTCTGGTGAACATTCCTGCAGTCAGCATGCCAATTGCACGCTCCCTCAAAACATCTGTGGCATTGTGTTGTGTGACGAAACTGCACATTTTAGATTGGCTTTTTATTGTCCCCCAGCACAAGGTGAACCTGTGGGTGGATTATCTTGGCAAAGAAGAAATGCTCACTAATGGGGATCTAAACAAATGTTTGTCCAAAATTTGAGAGAAATAGGCTTTTAGTGCATATGGAAAATGTCTGGGATCTTTTATTTCAGCTCATGGAACATGGGACCAACACTTTATATGTTGCGTTCTTATTTTTGTTCAGTGTACATTCCCCCTCCCACATCCCTCTTCAGATTATGTGCATACCCAGCATATCACCTCTGTCCCGGTCTGCACAACTGGCAGGCCCAACCTGGTCTCATAGCATTTCTTATTATTCTGTTTGTAAATCCATGACACTGCATTTAGTATTGGTATGTTTTATATTCCGTATGGTATCTATTCATTTGTGTGTCCATCACCAATTTCGTATGATATGTTACAAATTACAATTCGTATTATATGTTATGAATTTGCAAAATGTAGACTATGTTACAAATGTCCAAAATTTACTTTTTGTTCAGAATTTGCACAATGTATGATATGTTATGAATTCTAGCTAGGTTGCTAAGGTTAGCTAGCTAGCTAGCATTTGCTAGGTTAGAGGTTAGGGGTTAGGGTTAAGGTTAGGGTTACGTTTATGAGTTAGGTTAAAGGGTTAAGTTTAGGGGAAGGGTTAGCTAAAAGGGTTAAGGTTAAGGTTACGCCCATCTATCCACCCAGGCCAACCAACCTAATTTAGTTTTTTGCCTTAAGTAACGATCTGTCTTATGTAACGATACCAAACCTAACATATCATACTAATTTGAGTGTTCCAGATTTAGTCTATGAGACCTGGCTGGCAGCCCGTCAGCGCTACATTGGTTAAAACTGGGCAGTGTAACTCATATACCATCGGTTATGTTTATGTGGAAACAAAACTGGGAGTTTCAAGTTCCTTGGTGTCCACATCACCAATAAACTATCATGGTCCAAACACACCAAGACAGTCGTGAACAGGGCACTACGACACCTTTTCCCCTCAGGAGACTTACAAGATTCGGCATGGGTCCCCAGATCCTCAAAAGGTTCTTCAGCTGCACCATCGAGAGCATCCTGACCGCTTGCATCACCGCCTGACATGGCAACTGCTCGGCATCCGACCGTAAGGCGCTACAGAGGGTAGTGCGTATGGCCCAGTACATCACTGGGGCCAAGCTTCCTGCCATCCAGGACCTATAAACTTGGCGGTGTCAGAGGAAGGCCCAAAAAGGCCCCGCCCCCCTTGATTTTACACTGCTGCTACTCACTGTTTATTATCTACTTTACCCCTACCTACATCCAATCAAATCAAATTTATTGGTCACATACACATGGTTAGCAGATGTTATTGCGAGTGTAGCAAAATGCTTGTGCTTCTAGTTCCGACAATGCAGCAGTATCTAACATGTAATTTAACAATTCCACGACAACTACCTATTACACACAAATCTAAGTAAAGGAATGGAATAAGGATAGATATATATATATATATATATAAATATAGGGATGAGCAATGACAGAGCGGCATAGGCAAGATGCAATATATGTAATAAAATACAGTATATACATATGAGATGAGTAATGCTAGATATGTAAACATTATTAAAGTGGCATTATTAAAGTGACTAGAGATCCATTTATTAAAGACGCCAATGATTTCAAGTCTGTATGTAGGCAGCAGCCTCTCTGTGTTAGTGATGGTCTAAACAGTGAACAGTCTGATGGCCTGTTTTTTAGTCTCTTTTTAGTCCCAGCTTTGATGCACCTGTACTAACCTCTCCTTCTTGATGGTATCTGGGTGAACAGGCAATGGCTCGGGTGGTTATTGTCCTTGATTATCTTTTTTGCCTTCCTGTGACATCGGCTGCTGTAGGTGTCCTGGAGGTCAGGTAGTTTGCCCCTGGTGATGCGTTGTGCAGACCGCACCACCCTCTGGAGAGCCTTGTGATTGTGGGCGGTGCAGTTGCAGGCTGTGATACAGTCTGTAAAATAATCTGTAAAAGTTTGTGACGGTTTTAGGTGACAAGCCAAATTTCTTCAGCCTCCTGAGGTTTAAGAGGCGCTGTTGCGCCTTCTTCACCACACTGTCTGTGTGGGTGGACCATTTCAGTTTGTCTATGATGTGTATGCCGAAGAACTTAAAACTTGCTCCTTTTTTTGGGGGTGCTCCTTCTTTTGTTTCCTGAAGTCCACGATCATCTCCTTTGTTTTGTTGACGTTGAGTGAGAGGATGTTTTGCTGCCCTCACCTCCTCCCTGTAGGCTGTCTCGTCATTGTTGATAATCAAGCCTGCTACTGTTGTGTCATCTGCAAACTTGATGATTGAGTTAGAGGCGTGCATGGCCACGTAGTCATGGGTGAACAGGGAGTACAGGAGGGGGTTGAGCACGCACCCTTGTGGGACCCCAGTGTTGAGGATCAGCAAAGTGGTGATGTTGTTTCCTACCTTCACCACCTGGAGGCGGACCGTCAGGAAGTCCAGGACCCAATTGCATAGGGCGGGGTTAGGATCCAGGGCCTCCGGCTTAACGATGAGCTTGGAGGGTACTATGGTGTTGAATGCTGAGCTGTAGACATTATTTTTGGTATTCCTCTTGTCCAGATGGGATAGGGCAGTGTGTAGTGTTAAGGCGAGTGCATTGCCTGTGGATCTATTGGAGCGGTAAGCAAATTGAAGTGGGTCTAGGGTGACAGCTAAAGTAGAGGTGATATGATCCTTGATTAGCCTCTCAAAACACTTCATGAAGACAGAAGTGAGTGCTACGGGGCGATAGTAATTCAGTTTAGTTACCTTTGCCTTCTTGGACGTGGCTAGTGATGCCATCTGCGCCGGCCGCCTTGCGAGCGCAAACATGTTTAAATGACCTCGACTAACCTGTACCCCAGCACATTGACTCGGTACCGGTACCCCCTGTATATTGCCTCGGTACTGTTATTTTATTGTGTTACTTTTATTAAATGTTTTATTTTCATTTATTTAGTCTCTACTTCTTTAACTGCATTGTTGGTTAAGGGCTTGTAAGTAAGCATTTCACGGTAAGGTCTACATCTACTGTATTTGACGCATGTGACAAATAATATTTGATTTGATGCCTGGCTTTGCCATCCCGTAGAGCCAGCCATGCACAGAGAGTTGAACCTGATTTTTAAGGAAAACAATATTACCACACTGTTCGTCAAGTGAAGTTGGAGGAACTTGAAAGTATAACTTTAAAAATATATATATTTTGCTTCTTCATTCAAAATATCCTTCGGTGAGGCAATGATTTCTATGTCATTTGTAACTATTTTCTGCAGAAGACTATTCTACAGAATGAAGCATTTCTCAATAGGGGCACATATTATTTCCAGCATGGGAGAGGTGTTCCTCTTATAAGTACTGATCAAGACTTGTAACACACATGGCTTGGACAGCAGACAAACAAGACCTGCTGTGTGAACATAAACTACTGGAGGAGTGATGGATGGTCTGTGTGTAAGACTGTTGCTGTGTGATTCAGCTTAGGAGATTTCAAATCTACCCCATCACACACTCATCTCCATGGTCAAACTCGGACACAGATGGTCAGACATATGTGTAATGGAGTCATTGTCGCACAGATATTGAGGCACAATACAATATTGACAGAACTTAGCTTCAATTCTGGTGCACTTCCGCGTGTGGTTACATGCACAGTACATTTCGTACAGTAGATGTAAATGTAAAGTCTCAAGTCTCCTCAAGTCTCTCTGGAGACTGGTCGACACTCTGCCACACAGCCCCCTACCATCCACTACACTCCAGACTCCCAATAAATGTATCCTGCATCCATGTACGATGGGGGAAACAAAAGAGAGAGTGATAAAAAGGTAACAAGCATCTTTTCAGGTAAGGCCTAATGGATTTGGAGCTCTGAAAAACAAGGCTAATTTAAAGGTTGTTTGAAGAGCGTCAGGCTGTGTTTACTCAGGAGGGGGGCTGTGAGCGAGTGCAGGGGGAGAGTCTGGGGTAGCTCGGCACTGAGGTGGCGTTTAGAATCTCTCCCCGGTGCTCTTCATCAATTTCCCCTGTCCGCCGAGAGCCTCTTCTAACCCACATGGCAGCCAATGGCAAAGGGAGTGCCTTTACTCCATTATTGATACCACTGCATCACATGACCCCCACTTTTCTCAACCAACACAGCAGAGAAGCCACAAAGGTCAGAGAACTATGGGCAGACATTTAGCCTCTCACTCACAGTCACAAAGTAGGTGACAAAACTCCCTCTGAGATCACTAGGACTGTTTATGGTTTCAATACACAGCAGGCCATATAAGGATCTGACGGAAACTTCATGGCATGAATTTTACTTCAAAAAATGTTTTACATAACTAATTATGGCTGACAAAAGTAGTGTAATTAGTTAATTCAAGCTCAAAATAACAGGAACTGTAAAAAGTACAGTTGCTTTTTGTGTCCAGCAACTTCATCAAAGTGCACTGACTGTTTATTGATGTACAAGAACATTTGTGAGTTTTCTCAAAAGAGCCTCTATCTAAGCACAGGGGAACGTCTTCTTTTCTTGGCAACAGTGCCTGTAGCCATGCAGCTTGTGAGACATCGGAGATCTAACATCTCAGATGCTGTTAAATAAACTGAGTAAGGACAAAAACCCTATAAGCTGCAAAAAGCTGGAGGCAAAGATTGTTAGTTTTCACCTGGATATCCATTTGCACAACTCTGGCTAAACAAATAGGTGAAATGAGGTCGCCTCATGGTGTGTTGACGCTGGACCTCTCAATGGCATTAGCACAATAAACCATGAATTTCTGCTCCCTGAGTGAGCGAAATAGCATTTCTCACATTTTCCATTGGTTAACACCAGGATGACAGAGGGCGGTGGTTTTAGCATGAGCAGGAGGGTGTTCCAGGGACACAGGGCTACTAGACCCCCTCTTTACCTGGAGCACTGCCCTCTGCTACACAGTCCAGGGGAAGCCTCACCAAGCAGACAAACACCTGAGCACACTCCTGGAGCAGCCTGCTGTATGTTTACAAAACAGACTGTGTCTGAGCAAAGCTAAGCCTGGATACTCTACATAGCCATCGCTCGCTGACAAAACCCTCCAACACATGTATCTCCCTGTCACAATGCTGCTAAAACTGCAATTACAAAGGAATTTACACACTGTCAGCAAACAAAACATGGTTATTGGTTTACTGTGCCATTGTCTAAAACAAAAGGCAGACAATATCACCTCCAAAGCTTTCCAGAATCATAGATTTTGACACCAAAAAGGAGTGTGAGTGGAGGCTTTAGCTCTGAAACAATGGGATATTTGTTCTCGGCATACGCCTACATTTAGGCCAAGGTTTGAGAGGATAAAACAGCAGTCTAAGCCATTCTAAGACTTTCCATAGTATAGAACAATTCAAATGTGAATGTGAAGCTATTTTAAAACCCAAATGCAGGCATGGAATAAACTTCTGTTGGGTGGAAACACAGCTTATCTTATCATAACTGTATCATGCTACTGCCATGGACAGTCTCGCTCTGATTCAAAGCTAGGGGCGCCTGGCTTAAGTGTTTGGCTTTGTTTCTTCTTCTTAACTGCTGCATTACTTGCACAAACGATTTGATTAAAGTACTGGGACACATTACTCACTCTGCGTGTGAAAAGCGGTCTTTATCTGAAGTGCAGCAGCTGTGAAGCTATTAGCATATGTGCTGTGAGTCAGAATAAGACACCTTTGTTGAAGTGTTAAACCACTTATGCAATTTTACAGCCAAGAATGTGCTCCAGCTTTTTCCCAAAATTTGGTTTCAGTTCATTATAAATAATCATAAGATGGAGATAAATTCGGAGAAAGTTGGAAATCTTTCCTCCTCTCTGGCAGACAGCATTGTGTTGTTTAACTTCGACGTTGTTTTACCACAAAGTTAGGAATAGATGTGGCTCCTCGGATGAGTTTTTACCTGGTAGTAAACTGCATTTCAAAGCCTTGGCTATCCTAGCAAAATGACGGTATAGTATCATGTAACAGTACAAACACATAGACTAAGCACTCAACACATACAACTTTAGATCATATGTTAAATGACATGTTAAACCATCGCCTTTTTTGGAAGGGTGTCTCTAATGTTTCCACGGTACTACTCCAAGTTATGTATCATATTCAAAGAGCACATTTGAAGTTTTGTGATTGGAAACACCTTAGAGAACGTGGGTTGAAACAATGCAGGGGATCAAATGGCCGAGGGATGAATGTTTTGTCGGTAAACTAAGACAGGAAGTGGGGACATCTGTATGACTGAAAGTGAGATGTTAGTTTGTGGCTCAGACAAATAACTGTGACTTCCCTAGCAAACAGGAGTATGATATCGAAAAGGATTAGACAAATTCCTGAAATATGTCAATTAGTCTGTCATGCTCCTTTCCAGTTGTTATGTTTTCACTCAATAAACATAAGACCTGTGTATAAAAGGTTATGCTTGTAGCAATTCAAAAAGAAAACATGTGCAAACTGAATGCCGTGCTGGAATCCTGAAACAATTAGAGATATCTGAGGGTAAATCAAAAACAAATTACTGTCCTTGATGAGATATAAATGGGTTCAAAGCTGTAAATGATGCATTGCAATTATATTAATTACAAAATACAACTCTTGATGGTGTGTAAATAAGTTATTTTCATCTTCAACGCAATAAAGATAATGTTATTGTGAAACCTGTCTCCGTTACGTGACTCAAATAAGGTCCTGTGGCTTGGCGGCTTGGTGTCTGTGTGGCAGAGAGCACAGTGCACCACACCAGGTGGGGGGTGGAAAGGTGGGTGCTGAGAAGCAGACAGAGCGGTTTGTCAACATGAAAACAGCTCATGATCACAAACACAGAGGCGATGCCTTGTACCTACAGTGCAGCCCAGGGGAAATCACCTGTTGTCCCTGTTCACCTCTCTATTTTTCACAGAGGTATCGCACAGGTTGGTCTATGACACTAATAATATCTTATTGAGTCACTCATTTAGCTATGTTTCCAAGAACTGAATGCTAAACTATAATCACACTGCCTAAAAATGCTACATAGTAAAATACTGTCTGTCTGTGTGCTATTGCCTCCTTTAACCACATGCTGGGGGGGGGGGTTGATTTCATTTGTAGCTGCGGGACATGCAAGTGAAGTCAACAAGGTTGACATGAGCCCCTTGAACTGTGAACAGGATGGAGAGATTGTCATGACAATGTCTAAAGGTGAGGATGCAATTACGAGCAGAAAAACACTAGGGAGGTCGGACAACTCTTCATATAAGCCTAATTGATGAAAATATGAAAATATAAACGTTTTCAACGTTTTCAAATAATAATCAAACAGTAGCTCCCCTTTAGAATGCCCTATAATGCCCAGGAAAGATGCCGAGAAGCCGGGTGTCACAGAGAGTCCAGCATTTTCACACAAGACATTTTTACAAATATTGCCAGGAGCCCAAACTCACTGCAGAATCACTATAACAGCACTCACTGTGGAGGTTTCTTACATAAGCTACTAACAGTGGGATTTAAAGGTAAAGGGGAGAGAGTGTTTGGCTGGGGGAAGAAATTCAGAGCACACACAGATGTAGGAGAAGTCTGTGCCGTGGCTTCACTCCTCTGTCACTGGGTGCCTGCTGTGAAAACAACACCCCCCTTTTCTCCCCCTCTTGCTCCCCCTCGCTTTCTCCCCTGGACGCCAGCCTGACATACCAGACCTTGTTCGTTAGCGCATATTTTTATCCGCCGTTACTAAATTAGGAAGCCAGAGAGAGCAAACGGAGGGTGTCTGCCAAGGCAGAAGAAGAAGGGTCTGCTCAGGCCTGGGTTTGCTGAGGGCCCGTGCCAGCCCTGCCAGGTTCATTAAGAGCCACTTGGGTTTCAGAAATAGAAGCCCAACAGGGACCCGAGCCAAACAGGACCCAGGACAGCCCGGCCAAAAACTCACAGGACAAACAAACAAATAAACTGCTTTCTTATGCACTGCCAGAGTCAACCGGCAGCAGCCACCCTAAGGAGCTATTATAAGTTATCTTGGGCAGTTCTGCAAACAAGGTGAGCACTGCCGCAGGTTTAAAACTGGTGACAGCACACACACACTGCCAACCTGATATAGAATAAATTAACCTACAAACTCTCTCTAGAGACCAATTTCTTAAAGCAGCCACAGAGACATCAATTCGTGTTAGTTTAGCATGGTTTTAAGACAGATGTTTAGATGGATATTTATTTTTAAAAAGTACATAAATTCTTGTTAGTTTGGCATGGTATTAAGACAGGGATGTTTAGATTGGTATTTATAAAAGTACATTTACATCTTCTCATTTCTCATGCAGTTGGCATTATGTCTGCTCTTTAAGTGCTGATTAGGACATGGATAAAATGCCACCCTAGAGATCATAGAGTTGAAGCAGAATATCAACAGGGGGTTGGCTGACCTATCTAACCTGCAGGACATTCTCAGATGGAACTTGATACAGTTTACATTTGGGGGGCCTGTCCAGTACAGAGATTTCATGAACATCCAGGTGTATTTGTGAAATCTGTCGTCTTCTTTAGTAACCTTTAATACTATTTTTAATAACTTCTAGAAAGAAAAATTATACTTAAAGTATTGACTCAACCCCCAAGGTAAAATAAAAGTTACCATATCAGTGTCTAAAGTCAGTATATTGCCAGCAGCACAAATGTCTCCCTTCAAAATGTGTCAAAGTATCACCAACACACACCATATTCAAGAAGGCCACAGAGCGTGAAAGGGATGGATGTCTGGTACTTTACTGACATCTATTGGATCATTTAAAAACTTTACTTCTCCAGCTGTGCAATACAGTCTATGGTCCAGCAGCCCCATCATCAGGGAAAGAATAAAGCAGGAAGAGGAAGGTCAGTTGTACCACTGAATGCATTCAACTGAAATGTGTCTGCCCCATTTCACCCAACCCCTCTGAATCAGAGAGGTGCGGGTGGCTGCCATAATCAATATCCACGTCTTCGGCTCCCGGGGAAAAGTGGGTTAACTTCCTTTGCTTAGGAGCAGAACGACAGATTACTGGCCCAACGCTCTAACCACTAGATTATAGCATGCTGCGTGTATACATTATTACAGGCATGGCAATTGAGATCATGGTCACATCTGTCTTGATACAGTTTAATCAACTCCAAATAAATGCAATAAATTGAGGCTGTTGTAACAGCATGCACTAAAACACATGTTATCGGAATTCAACTTTATAGCACTTATCTGAAGTGCACTTATCAGGAGTCACTTGTATTACAGAGTTTGAAATCCCAGCTCTAGTTGTGTTAAATCCTAATTAATAGGTCTACTCAAAATACTGATATTTTGGCACTATTTTGTGTGTATTGTTATTTATTTTAATTTAAAATGTATTTATCTAGGCAAGTCAGTTAAGAACAAATTCTTATTTACAATGATGGCCTACACAGGCCAAACCCAGACGACGCTGGGCCAATTGTGTGCCGTCCTATGGGACTCCCAATCACGGCCGGTTGTGATACAGCCTGGATTATTTACTGCTAGTTAACCTAATAAAGTGAACACGTTATTTAATGCAGTCTAAGTATATTACCTTATTGACATCTTCAGCAAAAGAAGGGATTTGGCATAGCCCATTGAAAAGGGACAAATACACAGACCCAAAGAAACTAGGTAATAATGATGGATAGGGATTCCTCTAACTGGATTTCCACTTGGCTGGAGAAAGCTTTTATTAAATGTCTCCATTGGAAAATGATTACACCGTCCCATGTGGGACCGCACCAAGGTGGTCTGTATATCCTCACACTCCAGGACAGTTGACTATAAACCAATAAACCCATAAAGATCACCCATATTAGAAACGAATGGAGTAGTAATAGGAGCAATTTCCTCCTTCCCTAGTGCCCTTTAAAGATCCTCGCCAAAATAAAGAATTTTATGAGCTGTTGAATCAAACAATAAGAAAGCATATTATTTATTGCTGCAATTATGACAATATGCCTATTGTAAAGTCAGTTCTCAAGAAAACTAGAAATGCTACATTTTTCATAAAGGATTTAACCACAGGTGGCTGGTGCACGAGCTTTAGGAGGACAAGCTCATTGTAATGGCTGGAATGGAGTCAAACACGTTGTTTCCATGTGTTTGGAACCACTCCATTAATTCCATTCCAGCCATTACAATGAGCATTTCCTCTTATAGCTCCTCCTACCAGCCTGCTCTGGATTTAACAATAAGTAGACACATCCTATATAGCTGTATTACGCTACCTTTTGTATCATGAGGTGAGGTCCTTAGAGCTAGCACCAAAAAGCACATGTTCTTGACATTAAGGATTGGAGCATGGGAATGATGCAACAACATAGCACATCAAACAGTCATATTTGTCTTCAGCTCCAGGTACTTTGTTTTTGCATTGCCTACTTACATTAGGTGTAACTTAAGCGTTAAAAGACTGTGTGTTGCAGTAAGAGTGGTTTTGACAAACTGATGGCAATGTATTCCATTCTGGAAATTGGTTTAGGATGACTCTTAGGCTGGAACCTCCCCCTCTTGGGATCTTTGGGACTAACAAGCTCCTCTACCAAGACAAGGTGGCAACACACAGAGAATATTTATTTATTTATTTGATTTGTCATTAAATGGACTGTGCCTGCCTCAGATTGCACTGTAAATCAAAGGTGGGGTTTTATCGCTCATTGGCTAACCAGCATTCATGTCTATACTTTGGCAGATTTTTTTGGTTAACGCCATATCTTCAGAGTCCTGAGGCCTGAAACCCATACCGTTAGTCTTTCTGAAACCCAATACTTTGTGATTGTTTGTGGTATTTTGTCCCTCTTTGTCAGACAATTGGCATAGGCTACAGGCCATATTTCACATTTGGTACATGGGCCACATATCATAATCGACACAGGGACACATTTCACAATCGGCACACTGTCCACACTTAGAAGCTCCAACAAGTGGCAAAACAATAATACAAATGATTAGAAAATGCCATTTCCTTTGAATGCGTTCCTTCAGAATGTGTTTTTATATTTTAGTTTAAAATTCTGAAAGTTCTGTGGCATTTCAGTTTAGAATGTTGAAGCCTGCATCCCACCATTGACATGAATGGGGATACAATAACCTTCACAGTTTATTGCATGAATGATAGCAAAACTTTAAAAAGTACAGTACGGCACAAAAGTTTTAAGGCAGGTGTGAAAAAATGCTATAAAGTAAGAATGATTTCAAAAATAGACATGTTAATAGATTATAGTTATAAATTAACTAAATGCAAAGTGAGTGAACAGAAGAAAAATCAGATCCATATTTGGTGTGACCACCCTTTGTCTTCAAAACAGCATCAATTCTTGTAGGTACACTTGCACAAAGTCAGGGATTTTGTAGGCATATAGTCAGGTGTATGATTAAACATTATGCCAAACAGGTGCTAATGATCATCAATTCAATATCTAGGTTGTAACACAATCATTAACTGAAACAGCTGTACCTGCCCTCCAGGACGCCTACACCACCCGATGTCACAGGAAGGCCAAAAAGATAATCAAGGACAACAACCACCTGAGCCACTGCCCGTTCACCCCGCTATCATCCAGAAGGCGAGGTCAGTACAGGTGCATCAAAGCTGGGACCGAGAGACTGAAAAACAGCTTCTATCTCAAGGCCATCAGAGTGTTAAACAGCCATGGCTGCTGCCAACATACTGACTCAAATCTCTAGCCACTTTAATAATTAAAAATGGGATGTAATAAATGTATCACTAGCCAATTTATATCATGTTTACATACCCTACATTACTCATCTCATATTTATATACTGTACCCTATACCATCTACTGCATCTTGCCTATCGCTCATCCATATATTTATATGTACATAATCTTATTAATTTCTTACACTTGTGTGTATAAGGTAGTTGTTGTGAAATTGTTATATTACTTGTTAGATATTACTGCATTAGCATTTCGCTACACTCGTGTAACAAAATAGTATAGCTCCCGTCTCTCTCCTCGTCCCTATCTGGGCTCGAATCAAGGACCCTCCGGACACATCGACAACAGCCACCCTCGAAGCATCGTTACCCATCGCTCCACAAAAGCCACGGCCCTCACAGAGCAAGGGGAACAACTACTTCAAGGTCTCAAAGCGAGTGACGTATCCGATTGAAACGCCGTTAGCGCACATCCTGCTAACTAGCTAGCCATTTCACATCGGTTACACTCGCATTAACATCTGCTAACCATGTGTGTGGGACAAATAAAATTAGATTTGATTTAGGAGTGGGAACAGTAAGTGTTTATTGTCATTCAACTGAGAGACGACTAGCAAAGATTTGTATAACTAGACCAAGATAGCCCACAGCCAGTCGTTTCGAATGGGAACAAATGAGTCATAGTGGGCAGAACAAGCAAGGAGGGGGCAGAGCCAAGCACGAGCTAGTGAGATCCTATTAGCCCGTTCTAGCAAATGTCTGCATATTTCCTTTGGGGAACGCCTACTTTGAAGTGCGCGTGTGCAAAAGCTCAATCCCCTTTGCACTCCTAAACAACTTTGGCAAAGGTTCAAGTTGACGCAACGTAATCCACTCTGTTCATAACATATTCTAGTTTTGGGAACAGAAAACTATATTGAGATCAAATGCTTCATCGATGAGAAAATGTGCAGAATATCGTCCAAAATCAATCTCTTTCAATTTCTCCCACTGGGCTACCACTTTTTGGTAGTGAGTGGAAACGCCAAGCGGATGTTTCACATTTATACATCCGGTGAAATATATGTATCATTGTTCTATCTGTGCGACTAGTTTACATGCACATTTTTCTATTTGATAAATACTGCATCAAACATCTGAGCTAGATGTAAAATTGCACTACTCGGCAAAAACGTCAACATTGATTTATTTTAGATGAATTCTGACTATTTTGAGGAAGTGTTTCTGGCCATGTTGTTGCTAAGGTGTCTTAAAACGGGAAAACAACAATAATTATTGCTTATTTCATCTCATTTTTCAAGCGAAGGTCTTTGGTGTGTTTAAGAGTCCAGGCGGTCCCTTCGCCTAGCTGAGTTATGCTAGGAGCAAACCGAATCTATTTTTATTTTATTTATTTATTTCACCTTTATTTAACCATGCAGGCTAGTTGAGAACAAGTTCTCATTTGCAACTGCGACCTGGCCAAGATAAAGCGTAGCAATTCGACACATACAACAACAGAGTTACATATGGAATAAACAAAACATACAGTCAATAATACAGCAGAACAAAATAAAACAAAAAGTCTATATACAGTGAGTGCAAATGAGGTAAGTTAAGGAAATAAATAGGCCATGGTGGCAAAGTAATTACAATATAGCAATTAAACACTGGAATGGTAGATCGGCAGAAGATGAATGTGCAGGTAGAGATACTGGGGTGCAAAGGAGCAAAATACATAAATAAATACCAGTATGGGGATGAGGTAGGTAGATGGTATGTCGGGACAGAATGTTGTGTCTAGATGGAGTAAAGCTCTATACAGTTATCACGTCGGGGACAACAGTTGTTGACAACCATAGCGTTTTAGCTTTATTATTATATGTATTTGTATTTATTTAACTAGGCAAGTCAGTGAAGAACAAATTCTTATTTACAATGACGGCCTACCTCGGCAAAACCCTCCCCTAACCCGGACGACGCTGGGTCAATTGTGCGCCGCGCTATGGGACTCCCGATCGGTTGTGATTACAGTCGGGGATCGTATCAGGGTCTGTAGTGACTCCTTTAGCACCGAGTTTCAGTGCCTTAGACCGCTGCGTCACTCGAAAGCCCCAGTCCCGACAAACCATCACTATCACCACCGGTAACAAAATACACAAAATAAGGGTAGGCCAATCATTTAGTAAAAATTCTGCAATAGCCTAAAAAGCTAGCGTAAAATAATTAACACGGCATGTTCCCCATCATTTATTTTCAGCTACATCCTGCCACTTTATCAGCTGTTGTCAGACACACCCGGGTCTGAGAAGCAGGCCTTATTTCACATATTCATATTTTTATTAATTCGAGCTAAAAAAAAACAAAGCCTGATTTAACATAAAATAATTTGTCTGCACAAATATTTGCACAAATATTTGCACATGCATAAAGTTGGTCTGGTGCTGTAGAACATTGTCGGTCACGTGACATTTTATCAGGAAGTTACATTTAGCGCGTTTTGATTTTTAAGTTTTATATTAGTGGATGCTTGCTTTTATGAACACCCCGAGCGAACTGTTTGTGGTTATATGATGAATACAACCAACAAAATAAAAATAAAATGTCGCGCATTGATTTATGATGAACCTTTGCTGATTATGACGCATACTGCCGTATCCACGACAACGGATGTAAAAAAGAAACAAACATGGCATAAAATTATTGTGCAAAAGGTTTATTTATTTTTTTAATCTAAAAATGAATTATAATTATCCAATGACAAACACACGCTCCAAACCAGGACTTGGATTAGTTAACGGTGGAGAATCGTAAGTTATACATTGTGCTTGTGCATGCATGCATTGCTGTAAAACTGATGTTGGAAGAAAAAAAATCCTTTCGAAGAGATCAATTCTGCGCATTCGAGTCAATGTGGATTGTGCATGTCTATTATTAGAAAAATGCTGCTGATGATGATTGTGTTACCCAGGTAGATCATTTGAAAGCACCTTTATCCTCATAGTGATAAAGGACTGGCAAGTGTCTCTCAGAGAGGAATGGATGACACGGGAGAGTCGATGATGATGACTCCTGAGGAAAAACTTACCCAGTATGATAGCAGGGCCCAAGCCTTTGCAGACACTCAACAGGTAGACCTATAGAGGTTTTAAGTTGCTTTCCATTATGACACCTGCATGCAATGGGGTGAGGTGGAAAGTACTATAACCAGAGGTACCTGCAAAGTTTGTGAAGGTTGTCTTAACCTTCTGTAGATGTCATAGTCACCCTGTCATGTTCAGAAATGGTATCATTCTCTTATCAAAGGTATAATGCATGTACAGTACCACTCAGCATAAAGGCTTTTTTCAATACAGCATCATGTTGGTCATGTATGTCAACAATAATGAAATGTTTGTCCGGACAGTTTGATGCTTGTATCCAGGACCTTGTCCGCTGTGTGGCTCTTACAAGACTGGTATATGGAGATGGGCAATTGAAACTAGCCCAAGCCCATGTCAGACTGGCTAAAGCATACCTACAGTTTAAAGGTGAATTATGTTGTGATTAGCCTTTACAATGAGGTACCATTTATAAAGAGTTTATAACGGTTAAAATTGTATATATTTATACCTTACCAAATCTTGGAATTACCTATGTGTTGTCCCTGATTCCCACAGGCTGGGCAGTGCAGGCCCAGGAGCACTCAGCCAGAGCCAGTGACCTGCTCCCCTTCTGCACCCCCAACTCCACCAGCCGGGAGGACAGGGTCCACATTCTCACCTGTCTCCTCAATATATACCTAACACAGGGAGGCGCCACTCTGCTGCTGGCAAAATATCCTTTACCCACATTGTTTCTGTGATAAATTACATTTCATCGTGAATACAACAAGTGTAGACTTTACCATTAAATGACTACTTACGAGCCCATTCTCAACAATGCAGAGTTAAAAAGTATGAAAAATATTTTGCTAAATAATAAAGGAAATAGTAACACAATAAAACACAATAAAATAACAATAACGAGGGTATATGTCACGCCCTGGTCAAAGTATTTTGTGTTTATCTTTATGTATTTGGTCAGGCCAGGGTGTGGCATGGGGTTTTTGTAATTGTGGTGTGTTTGTCTTGGGGTTTTGGTGGTGGTATTGGGATTGTAGCTTAGTGGGTTGTCTAGCAAGGTCTATGGCTGTCTGGAGTGGTTCTCAATCAGAGGCAGGTGCTTATCGTTGTCTCTGATTGGGAACCATATTTAGCAGCCATATTCTTTGAGTTTGTCGTGGGTGATTGTCCTTAGTGTCTTACTTGTACTCTCTGTTAGTTTGCACTAGATAGGCTGTTTTCGGTTTTCATTACGTTTATTGTTTTGTAGTGTTTAGTGTTTAGTCGTGTTTACGTTTTGTTTAATAAATATGGATCGCAATCGACACGCTGCAGTTTGGTCCGACTCTCCTTCATCACCACTAGAAAACCGTTACAGAATCACCCACCACCAACGGACCAAGCAGCGTGTTAACAGGCAGGAACCACAGGAGAGGCAACAGAGGCAGCAGCAGCAGGAGCAGCAGCAGCTGCAGTGGGAGAGGCTGCACCACCTGGAGAAATGGACATGGGAGGAAGAACTGGACGGTAAAGGACCCTGGGCTCAGCCTGGAGAATATCGCCGCCCCAAGGAAGAACTGGAGGCGGCGAAAGCTGAGAGGCGCAGATATGAGGAGGCAGCACGGCGTAGCGGATGGAAGCCTGAGAATCAGCCCCAAAATTTCTTGGGGGCTCAGGGAGAGTGTGGCAGAGTCAGGAGTCAGACCTGAGCCAACTCTCCCTGTTTATCGTGAGGAGCCAAGGAGGAGACCAGAACCAGAGACTGTGAAGGAGTTAATGGGGAAATTGGAGGAGAGAGAAATGAGGGAGTTGCTGTGTTGGTGCTTTTTGCATGGAATTCGCCCGACGGAACGTGTTGGGGATTTGATGGCACCTGGGTTAGCGCTCCATACTCGTCCTGAGGTGCGTGTTAGTCGGCTGGTGAAGTTGGTGCCAGCCTCACGCACCAGGCCTCCTGTGCACATCCCTAGCCTTGCACATCCTGTGCCAACACTGCTCTCAAGATCTCCAGTACGCCTTCACGGTCTAGCCCATCCTGTGCCACCTCCACACTCCAGTCCTCCGGTAGCAGCTCCCCGCTCCAGGCTTCCTGTGCGTGTCCTCGATCCAGTACCACCAGTTCCAGCACCATGCACCAGGCCTTCAGTGTGCCTCGCCTGTTCAGCGCAGCCAGCGCTTTTCTCCTCTCCTGCGCTGCTGGAGTCTCCCGCCTGTTTAGCGCAGCCAGAGCCTTCCTCCTCTACAGCGCTGCCGGAGCCTCCCGCCTGTTTAGCGCAGCCAGAGCCTTTCTCCTCTCCTACGCTGCCGGAGTCTCCCGCCTGTTCAGCGCAGCCAGAGCTGCCAGCCTGCATGGAGCAGCCAGAGCTGTCAGTCCGCATAGAGCAGCCAGAGCTGTCAGTCTGCATGGAGCAGCCAGAGCTGTCAGTCTGCATGGAGCAGCCAGAGCTGTCAGTCTGCATGGAGCAGCCAGAGCTGTCAGTCTGCATGGAGCAGCCAGAGCTGTCAGTCTGCATGGAGCAGCCAGAGCTGTCAGTCTGCATGGAGCAGCCAGAGATGCCAGTCTGCATGGAGCAGCCAGAGCTGCCAGTCTGCATGGAGCAGCCAGAGCTGCCAGTCTGCATGGAGCAGCCAGAGCTGCCAGTCTGCATGGAGCAGCCAGAGATGCCAGTTTGCATGGAGCAGCCAGAGCTGCCAGTCTGCATAGAGCAGCCAGAGCTGCCAGTCTGCATGGAGGTGCCAGTCTGCATAGAGCAGCCAGAGCTGCCAGTCTGCATGGAGCAGCCAGAGCTGCCAGTCTGCATGAAGCAGCCAGTCTACATGGAGCAGCCAGAGCTGCCAGTCTGCATGAAGCAGCCAGAGCTGTCAGTCTGCATGGAACAGTCAGAGCTGCCAGTCTGCATGAAGCAGTCAGTCTACATGGAGCAGCCAGAGCTGTCAGTCCGCATGGAGCAGCCAGAGCTGTCAGTCTACATGAAGCAGCCCGAGCTGCCAGTCTGCATGAAGCAGCCAGTCTACATGGAGCAGCCAGAGATGTCAGTCTGCATGAAGCAGCCAGAGCTGTCAGTCTGCATAGAGCAGCCAGTCTGCATGGAGCAGCCAGTCTGCATGGAGCTGCCAGTCTGCATGGAGCTGCCAGTCTGCATGGAGCTGCCAGTCTGCAAGGAGCTGTCAGTCTGCACGGAGCTGTCAGTCTGCACGGAGCTGTCAGTCTGTAAGGAGCTGCCAGTCTGCAAGGAGCTGCCAGTCAGCACGGAGCCGCCAGATCTGCCAGTCAGCCAGACTCTTCCAGATCTGCCAGTCAACCAGACTCTTCCAGATCTGCCAGTCAACCAGACTCTTCCAGATCTGCCAGTCAACCAGACTCTTCCAGATCTGCCAGTCAACCAGACTCTTCCAGATCTGCCAGTCAACCAGACTCTTCCAGATCTGCCAGTCAACCAGACTCTTCCAGATCTGCCAGTCGACCAGACTCTTCCAGATCTGCCAGTCAACCAGACTCTTCCAGATCTGCCAGTCAACCAGACTCTTCCAGATCTGCCAGTCAGCCAGGATCTGCCAGTCAGCCAGGATCTGCCAGTCAGCCAGGATCTGCTGAAACCACCAGCCAGCCAGGAGCTGGTAGATCTATCTACCTGCCTGAGCTTCCTCTCACTCCTGAGCTTCCTCTCACTCCTGAGCTTCCTCTCACTCCTGAGCTTCCTCTCACTCCTGAGCTTCCTCTCACTCCTGAGCTTCCTCTCACTCCTGAGCTTCCTCTCACTCCTGAGCTTCCTCTCACTCCTGAGCTTTCTCTCACTCCCGAGCTTCCCCTCAGTCCCGAGCTGCCTCGGTCCCGAGCTGTCCTTCAGTCCCGATCTGCTCCTCAGTCCAGTGGGGTTCTGGGTGGGGACTACTAGGCCATGGTCGGCGGCGAGGGTGGACTATCCAGGGACGAAGGGAGAGGGGACTAAGACATTAAAGGAGTGGGGTCCACGTCCCGCGCCGGAGCCGCCACCATGGACAGACGCCCACCCGGACCCTCCCTATTGTTTTGAGGTGCGTTCGGGAGTCCGCACCTTAGGGGGGTTCTGTCACGCCCTGGTCAAAGTATTTTGTGTTTATCTTTATGTATTTGGTCAGGCCAGGGTGTGGCATGGGGTTTTTGTAATTGTGGTGTGTTTGTCTTGGGGTTTTGGTGGTGGTATTGGGATTGTAGCTTAGTGGGTTGTCTAGCAAGGTCTATGGCTGTCTGGAGTGGTTCTCAATCAGAGGCAGGTGCTTATCGTTGTCTCTGATTGGGAACCATATTTAGGCAGCCATATTCTTTGAGTTTGTCGTGGGTGATTGTCCTTAGTGTCTTACTTGTACTCTCTGTTAGTTTGCACTAGATAGGCTGTTTTCGGTTTTCATTACGTTTATTGTTTTGTAGTGTTTAGTGTTTAGTCGTGTTTACGTTTTGTTTAATAAATATGGATCGCAATCGACACGCTGCAGTTTGGTCCGACTCTCCTTCATCACCACTAGAAAACCGTTACAGTATATACAAGGAGTACCGGTACCTAATCAATGTGCAGGGGTACGGGATTGAGGTAATACAGTATGTACAGTTGAAGTCGGAAGTATACATACAGTTAGGTTGGAGCCATTAAAACTCGTTTTTCAACCACTCCAGAAATGTCTTGTTAACAAACAATAGTTTTGGCAAGTCAGTTAGGACATTACTTTGTGCATGACACAAGTAATTTTTCCAACAATTGTTTACAGACAGATTATTTCACTTATAATTCACTTTATCACAATTCCAGTACGTCAGAAGTTTACATACACTAAATTGACTGTGCCTCTAAACAGCTTGGAAATTTCCATAAAATGATGTCATGACTTTAGACTTCTGACATCTTTGAGTCAATTGGAGGTGTACCTGTGGATGTATTTCAAGGCCTACCTTCAAACTCAGTGCCTCTTTGCTTGACATCATGGGAAAATCAAAAGAAATCAGCCAAGACCTCAGAAAATAAATTGTAGGCCTCCACATATCTGGTTCATCCTTGGGAGCAATTTCCAAAGGCCTGAAGGTACCACGTTCATCTGTACAAACAATAGAACGCAAGTATGAACACCATGGGACCACGCAGCCATCATACCGCTCAGGAAGGAGACACGTTCTGTCTCCTAGAGATGAATGTACTTTGGTGCGAAAAGTGCAAATCAGTCCCAGAACAACAGCAAAGGACCTTGTTAAGATGCTGGAGGAAACAGGTACAGAAGTATCTATATCCACAGTGAAACGAGTCCTATATCGACAACCTGAAAGGCCGCTAAGCAAGGAAGATGCCTCTGCTCCAAAACCACCATAAAAAAGCCAGACTACGGTTTGCAACTGCACATGGGGACAAAGATTATACTTTTTGGAGAAATGTCCTCTGGTCTGATCAAAACAGTTCTATTTTTGTTTGCCATAATGATCATCGTTATGTTTGGAAGAAAAAGGGGGAGGCTTGCAAGCCGAAGAACACCATCCCAACCGTAAAGCACGGGGGTGTCAGCATCATGTTGTGGGGGTGCTTTGCTACAGGAGGGACTGGTGCACTTCACAAAATATATGGCATCATGATGCAGGACAATTATGTGGATATATTGAAGCAACATCTCAAGACATCAGTCAGGAAGTTAAAGCTTGTTTGCAAATGGGTCTTCCAAATGGACAATCACCCCAAGCATACTTCCAAAGTTGTGGCATCAAAGTCAAGGTATTGGAGGGGCCATCACAAACGCCTGACCTCAATCCTATAGAAAATTTGTGCGCAGAACTGAAAAAGCGTGTGCGAGCAAGGAGGACTACAAACCTGACTCAGTTACACCAGCTCTGTCAGGAGGAATGGGCCAAAATTCACCCAACTTATTGTGGGAAGCTTGTGGAAGGCTACCCAAAACGTTTGACCCAAGTTAAACAATTTAAAGGCAATGCTACCAAATACTAATTGAGTGTATGGTATGTAAACTTCTGACCCACTGGGAATGTGATGAAAGAAATAAAAGCTGAAATTAATGATTCTCTGTGCTATTATTCTGACATTTCACGTTCTTAAAATAAAGTGGTGATCCTAACTGACCTAAGACAGGGAATTCTACTAGGATTAAATGTCAGGAATTGTGTAACTGAGTTTAAATGGTTTTGGCTAAGGTGTATGTAAACTTCCGACTTCAACTGTACATGTGGGTGAGGGTAAAAGTGACTAGGCAATCAGGATATATAATAAACAAAGTAGCAGCAGCGTGTGTGTGTGTTTTGTGTATGAGTGTCGGTGTAGTGAGTGTGTGGGTAGAGCCAGTGCAAGAGAGTCAGTGCAGAAAAATTAAGATACAATAAAGGGGGTCAATGTAAATTGTCCGGGTAGACATTTGATTAATTGTTCAGCTATCTTATGGCTTGGGGGTAGAAGCTGTTCAGAAGCCTTTTGGTCCCAGACTTGGCACACTGGTACTGCTTGCCGTGCGTTACCAGAGAGAGCAGCCCATGACTTGGGTGGCTGGAGTCTTTGACAATTTTTAGGACCCTCCAATGACACTGCCTGGTCCTGGATGGTAGTGAGTTCAGCCCCAGTGATGTACTGGGCCATACGCACTACCCTCTGTTGCGTCTTGTGGTTGGATGCCGAGCAGTTGCCCTACCAAGCTGTAATGCGGTCAGTCAAGATGTTCTCAATGGTGCAGCTGTAGAACCTTTTGAACATCTGCCAAATCTTTTCAGCCTACTCAGGGGGAAGAGGTGTTGTCGTGCCCTCTTCACGACTGTGTCGGTGTGTTTGGACCATGATAGGTCTTTAGTGATGTGGACACCAAAGAATTTGAAGCTCTCGACCCGCTCCACTACAGCCCTGTCGATGTGAATGGGGGCTTGTTTGGCCCTCCATTTCCAGTAGTCCATGATAAGCTCATTTGTCTTGCCCACGTTGAGGAAGAGGTTGTTGTCCTGGCACCACACTGCCAGGTCTCTGACCTCCTCCCTGTAGGCTGTCTCATCGTTGTCGGTGTTCAACTACTGTTGTGTTGTCAGCAAACTTAATGTTGGTGTTGTAGTCGTGCGCTGCCACGTAGTTGTGGTTGGACAGGGGAGGACTGAGGGGCCCCCGTGTTGAGGGTGAGCGTGGCAGATGTGTTGCTACCTACCCTCACCACCTGGAGGTGGCCCGTCTGGAAGTCCAGGATCCAGTTGCAGAGGGAGGTGTTCAGTCCCAGGGTCCTTAGCTTAGTAATGAACTTGGAGGGCACTATGGTGTTGAATGCTGAGCTGTAGTCAATGACCAGCATTCTCACTTAGTTGTTCCTTTTGTCCAGGTGGGAAAGGGCAGTGGTGGCGTGCGATAGAGATGGCGTCATCTGTGGATCTGTTGGGGCGGTATGCGAATTGAAGTGGGTCCAGAGTATCTGTGATGATGGTGTTGATGTGAGCCATAACCATTCTTTCAAAGCATTTCATGGCTACAGATGTGAGTGCTATGGGGCGGTAGTCATTCTTGGGTGCAGGGTTTGGTGGTGTGGATGAAACATGTACAGTTGTGGCCAAAAGTTTTGAGAATGACACAAATATTAATTTCCACAAAGTTTGCTGCTTCAGTGTCTTTAGATGTTTTTGTCAGATGTTACTATGGAATACTGAAGTATAATTACAAGCATTTCATAAGTGTCAAAGGCTTTTATTGACAATTACATGAAGTTGATGCGAAGAGTCAATATTGGCATTGTTGACCCTTCTTTTTTAAGACCTCTGCAATCCACCCTGGCATGCTGTCAATTAACTTCTGGGCCACATTCTGACTGATGGCAGCCCATTCTTGCATAATCAATGCTTGGAGTTTGTCAGAATTTGTGGGTTTTTGTTTGTCCACCCGCCTCTTGAGGATGGACCACAAATTCTCAATGGGATTAAGGTCTGGGGATTTTTCTGGCCATGGGCCCAAAACATAAATGTTTTGTTCCCCGAGCCACTTAGTTATCACTTTTGCCTTATGGCAAGGTGCTCCATCATGCTGGAAAAGGCATTGTTCGTCACCAAACTGTTCCTGGATGGTTGGGAGAAGTTGCTCTCGGAGGATGTGTTGGTACCATTTTTATTCATGGCTGTGTTCTTAGGCAAAATTGTGAGTAAACCCACTCCCTTGGCTGAGAAGCAACCCCACACATGAATGGTCTCAGAATGCTTTACTGTTGGCATGACACAGGACTGATGGTAGAGCTCACCTTGTCTTCTCTGAACAAGTTTTTTTTCCGGATGCCCCAAACAATCGGAAAGGGGATTCATCAGAGAAAATGACTTTTCCCCAGTCCTCAGCAGTCCAATCCCTGTACCTTTTGCAGAATATCAGCCTGTCCCTGATGTTTTTCCTGGAGAGAAGGTGCTTCTTTGCTTCTCTTTTTGACACCAGGCCATCCTCCAAAAGTCTTCGCCTCACTGTGCGTGCAGATGCACTCACACCTGCCTGCTGCCATTCATGAGCAAGCTCTGTACTGGTGGCGCCCCGATCCCACAGCTGAATCAACTTTAGGAGACGGTCCTGGCGCTTGCTGGACTTTCTTGGGCGCCCTGAAGCCTTCTTCACAACAATTGAACCGCTCCCCTCTCTCTCTTCAGTTCATTTGCATGGCAAAGAGGGACATTGCAATTAATTGCAATTCATCTGATCACTCTTCATAACATTCTGGAGTATATGCAAATTGCCATCATACAAACTGAGGCAGCAGACTTTGTGAAAATTTATATTTGTGTCATTCTCAAAACTTTTGGCCACAACTGTAGGTATTACAGACTAGGTCAGGAAAGGTACATTTTTTTATTAAAGACACATGCCAGCTGGTCAGTTCATGCTCTGAGCACGCATCCTGGTAATCTGTCTGGATAAAGCTCTGGCTCAAGGAAATAGGCCTGAGCATTAGGAGAATCATTAGGAGAATGATTAGATATTTGTAATGGAAGCCCCAAAAACATTAGGAGAATGATTGTCTAAATGTGAATTCAAACAATTGCATGGTTAAATGTCCACGGGTAAATTAATGTAGTACTGCTTTAATATTGATTACGCAATACTCTTTAACCATCCCAACTCTCGAGGAAGCAGAGTATAATCATCGAAAAGCAGAGAAGATTGTGGTCGAACTTCATCAGCTAGGAGGCATGAGCAAGGAGGAGAAAATGGAGACTGAGTTTGAGATATCCACGTCTCTGTCCAGGTATTATAGAGAGAACTAAACTGATCTGCAGAAATATTTTGCGTCAAATCACTTTCAAAAGAAACTTATTTGGAGAATTGTGTCTATCTGACCAATGTGGCCTTTACTACAATGTCCGCTGTGACAGCAGAGAGCACTTTGATATTCACTGGATTCCTCTTTAGGTATCATACGCTATGCTACTCTATTTATTTCCACAGACTCCTCCTTCAGTATCATATTCAGGTTGAAGTCTGAATACCTTCGCACTTCTCCAACAAAAACAAGTTAATGTTCATGTGAAGTGTCATTGTAGATTCAGATAAGACTGTTGTATCAAATACACCTATATGTTCAGATGTCAACATACAGCCTGTTAACTTGAAGGCACAATAACAGCCTGTTATTAATACTGTTTATCTGAGTATATCCACTGAGAAAGACATTAGGTTTTGGCCACAAGATGGAGACAATGTCTAACATGTCCACTGAGCAAATCCATCTATTGAGATACATTTTAATGGTTCATTTCACTCAAACAATGTGGTCTTTTCTGCTCTAGTTTAGACTAGTAGTGACATGGAAAGTCTCTGAATTATCTTAACCTGGTCCTCACAGTAGAAGTACCTAAAGTACCCTCAAAGTTGTTGTTTTTCCCATGTAAACATCAAGCTGTTCTCCCAGGCTTGTTGTCAAGCCCATGGGGTGTGAGCATGCGCAGCTGCAGACCAGTGACTGTGACTGGGGTTATTGCACTTCCCACTTGTTCAGTGTCTGCTGGACCAGTGGAGCAGAGGAGGATAACACATCCCCAGCGCTGCATTCATATTTCATGATTGCCTTCACTGCTCTGCCTGTAATAGCTAATTATTGTGTACTGAGGAGGCTTTTTGCACTAAACGGCATTGATCATTTTGTTTAGTTGTAGGGTAACACTGTTTTTGCTAAAGTATATTGATGCCTTCCCACCCTTCCACACTTAAGTTGTATTAACTTCACTATTATGGATTTGTCAAAACATAATTTGAGTAATTCATGAATACACAATATTTGCTGTACAAGTCGATATTGATTACAAGACATGGCTGAGGCAAATGTGGTACCAATATACCCAGATACTCAGTGTGGAATATTAGTAGCATTAGAGTTGTTTCAACTTGAAGGGAGCTGAGGTAAAAAAGTATTTGGGAGTGAGGTCATCCTTTTAAGTTTTTATGACTGACTGTTTGTTTACGCAATTTGTGAAATTGGAAAAATGTGCGGACGCTCGCTGGTGTGTAAGCTTGCTAAAGCTCTTTTGTTGGAGGATGACTGAACTTGGCTGGCTTCTGTAAGCACCCTAGTCAACAGGACTGTAATGTTGTGACCAGTGTGAATGTCCCCACAAAAGCCTGGAACAATAAAACAAGCTTTCACACAGTTTCAGGTCTAGTTGGAGATTTTCCATTTAACTCATTGTAGAGGTACAGTATATGCAAGGTGCCAGTGTAATGAGCACAATATGAAATACTGATCACAGTATTATAGTTTACTTTGCCACCTGTACTAAGTTATTGTTAAAAGGTTTTGAAAACAATTCTAATAAATGCAACAGTTGGACAATGAATGAAGATACTCATATAAATTAACATAAAGGGGTGGAACAGGGCTGCAACCACCAAAGACCTGCTCTGTCTACCCTCCCTGCTCTGTCTACCCTACCTGCTCTGTCTACCCTACCTGCTCTGTCTACCCTCCCTGCTCTGTCTACCCTCCCTGCTCTGTCTACCCTACCTGCTCTGTCTACCTGCTCTGTCTACCCTACCTGCTCTGTCTACCCTACCTGCTCTGTCTACCCTCCCTGCTCTGTCTACCCCTCCCTGCTCTGTCTACCCTACCTGCTCTGTCTACCCTACCTGCTCTGTCTACCCTCCCTGCTCTGTCTACCCTCCCTCTACCCTACCTGCTCTGTCTACCCTACCTGCTCTGTCTACCCTCCCTGCTCTGTCTACCCTCCCTGCTCTGTCTACCCTACCTGCTCTGTCTCTGCTCTGTCTATCCTACCTGCTCTGTCTACCCTACCTGCATTCTCCTTGCATTCTCCTGCGCTGTCTAGACTGCCTCATTATTTACTGTTGTTGTCACGCTCTCTTGCAAAATTCAACAAGTGTGTTAATAGCAGGATACCTTCAGATTACAAATCAACACGTTTGGCTCTAGATTACACCTATCTACACATACTTTACATTGTTTACGAGATCAGACATCATATCACTTTAATCAGTGTTCATTTTCAAAAGTTGCTTTCGTATCAGCACATCTCATTTGATTTAAATTATAACTTTTTTAAATTCCACAAATTAACAACCATCAAGTGTCGACAGGGTGTGTTAAATCCCTGATGAAGCTAGCGTTCTAATAGATTCAATGGTTAGAAAGGGTGTGTTAAATCCCTGACGAAACTAGCTTTCTAATAGATTCAATGGTTAGAAAGGGTGTGTTAAATCCCTGACGAAACTAGCGTTCTAATAGATTCAATGGTTAGACAGGGTGTGTTAAATCCCTGACGAAACTAGCGTTCTAATAGATTCAATGGTTAGACGGGGTGTGTTAAATCCCTGATGAAACTAGCATTCTAATAGATTCAATGGTAAAACAGGGTGTGTTAAATCCCTGATGAAACTAGCGTTCTAATAGATTCAATGGTAAAACAGGGTGTGTTAAATCCCTGATGAAACTAGCGTTCTAATAGATTCAATGGTAAAACAGGGTGTGTTAAATCCCTGATGAAACTAGCATTCTAATAGATTCAATGGTTAGAAAGGGTGTGTTAAATCCCTGACGAAGCTAGCGTTCTAATAGATTCAATGGTAAAACAGGGTGTGTTAAATCCCTGATGAAGCTAGCGTTCTAATAGATTCAACAGTACGACAAGGTGTGTTAAATCCCTGATGAAGCTAGCGTTCTAATAGATTCAACAGTACGACAAGGTGTGTTAAATCCCTGATGAAGCTAGCGTTCTAATAGATTCAACAGTACGACAAGGTGTGTTAAATCCCTGATGAAGCTAGCGTTCTAATAGATTCAACAGTACGACAAGGTGTGTTAAATCCCTGATGAAGCTAGCGTTCTAATAGATTCAACAGTACGACAAGGTGTGTTAAATCCCTGATGAAGCTAGCGTTCTAATAGATTCAACAGAACGACAAGGTGTGTTAAATCCCTGATGAAGCTAGCGTTCTAATAGATTCAACAGTACGACAAGGTGTGTTAAATGAAGCCCTAATGATGAAGGTGTGTTAAATCCCTGATGAAGTTCTAATAGATTCAACAGTACGACAAGGTGTGTTAAATCCCTGATGAAGCTAGCGTTCTAATAGATTCAACAGTACGACAAGGTGTGTTAAATCCCTGATGAAGCTAGCGTTCTAATAGATTCAACAGTACGACAAGGTGTGTTAAATCCCTGATGAAGCTAGCCTTCTAATAGATTCAACAGTACGACAAGGTGTGTTAAATCCCTGATGAAGCTAGCGTTCTAATAGATTCAACAGTACGACAAGGTGTGTTAAATCCCTGATGAAGCTAGCCTTCTAATAGATTCAACAGTACGACAAGGTGTGTTAAATCCCTGATGAAGCTAGCGTTCTAATAGATTCAATGGTAAAACAATGTACTTTATTCCATTGAGCTCATTTCAGCCATTACCAGGGTGTGTTTGACAGGTCATTACGAACATTTCCTTGGTCGTAACGTTAATGGAGAAAACGTCTGGCACAAGTAGGAGTATGAAAGAGTCGCAGGAGTAAAATGAAAGCAATCAATCCAGCGATATTTAAGTGCCAAGTAGATTTTACATAGATGGTTGAAAAGACAAGTCCTGGGCTTTGCATGTGAGTTGCTGTTGACATTAGAGGTTCTCAGTTGAGCAGGCTGTTATGGCTCTCATCCCCCACTGACTTGCATTCCTATGGCTACATGTCATATTCTGGTCTCAAATCTAGGTGTTGTCACAGTGGATTTACTTGATGCTGCCTGAGGCACAGGAAAGGAAATGATAATGAAGGATTGTGTTTTGTTCCAACAGGGCACCCACAGCCCAACAAAACAACACAGTTTAACATTCATTTTGCTGTATATTTCCACCTCCAATAGTTCCTTTCCTGGCTTTGTGAACACTGTATAATTTTCCTTGTATAAGGAGCAAACCTTCGAGGGCCCCTACGTGCGTCAGTATTGGTCTGGTAAGCATTACTAAACAGAGGGCCGTGTGGGCTGCTTGGCAGTTCATGTGAAAATCACTAATTACATTATTGCTCTGCTCTGTGGACATTGAATTAGATGTCAGCTGCAGATGACATACTGCCTCCTGTGCCAGGAACAGGAAGCTTGGGAGGGTGGCATCAGCTGGTGAATGAGGGGATGCAGTGGCATTGTCCACAGGTCTGTCTGTGGATAAGAAGGCAGTACGCTGGCCTGGGTAATGGGCACACAGAGTTTCTGCTATAATGCAGCCAGCCATCCCAGCTGCCCTAAAAGGCTGTGCTGTTCTCTGGAATTTCTGATGCCTGAGGGGGGAAGCCGTCCCATTCCCATGCAGGCCAGCTCCCATCAAGGCTTGCTTTGATAATCAGGGATTGATGGGAAATCTCAGAGATATTAATTTAGTGCTACCCTCCACAACCAAAATTTCACTGCACTAACTATACACACTGATGTTTTGATTTTTAGTCATTTATACTATACTATTATTTATGGGGTAAATAATAGAAAATGACTGTCAGCAAAAAATCACCTGCTTTACCGTTACTGTCCATGTAGAGGGATTCATTAATGATGGGGTGTTTTCCTGCTGCAGTAGTAGTCCTGTACTGTGGTATTGATGCAAACAGTATTCCCTCTGAGGAAGGCCACCTACGAACAGCAGAGCTGAATTGAATTTAGACTCCATTAGTGTCTGAATCAAATAAAAGTTTATTTGTCACGTGCGCCGACATGCTTACTTACAGGGCCTAACCAACTGTGCAATTCTTAAGTAGAAAATAGGTATTAGGTATTAGAATCCTGTGGGGTGTTGAGGCTATTAGCAAGCTAGATGGATTGATGTCTGACTAGTGTCCTTGCTGAGGATGATGCAAGTCTCTGCTGTGCTGCAGCCTCCTGCTAGCATCCCATCACCCACCCCCCTATGTGGTGACTGAGGGTGTTAGACCACAGACTGAAGGCCTATTGTACAGAGATCCAGAGCTGGTGTTGTCCTCGGAGTGGCACATTATTAACTGCCTACGTGCTGCCTCATATCAACAGCAAATATACATGTTTTTACAACAGTGTCTTACAACAGGGGTGATTTGACCAGTTTTGCAGTTTTTGTTTTCGTCTTCCTTTTGTTTTCGACATCCTGGTGTGGAGGATCTCCACCGTGTTGTGACTACCAGGACAAACCTAATTTAGACATCCTGGTGTGGAGGATCTCCACCGTGTTGTGACTACCAGGACAAACCTAATTTAGACATCCTGGTGTGGAGGATCTCCACTGTGTTGTGACTACCAGGACAAACCTAATTTAGACATCCTGGTGTGGAGGATCTCCACTGTGTTGTGACTACCAGGACAAACCTAATTTAGACATCCTGGTGTGGAGGATTTCCACTGTGTTGTGACTACCAGGACAAACCTAATTTAGACATCCTGGTGTGGAGCTCTTGTGTGGTTGCTCAGCGAGGTGCTGGACTTGTTAGGCAGTGTCAGTAAGTCTTTATTTATAATGTGGCTCTGAGAGCAACACACTCCTCAGTCTTCCCAGAGGAGAGACCATTAGAGACCATCTGAAAGGACACAGCCAGAGACGGAGTAAACAGTTCTTTGTGTAGGAATCTCCTATTATAGTCTGCACTCACTGCACCTGACATCAGAGGCAGCAATCCGCTAGACCCAGCCAGGCCTAGTTCGACGTTCCTCCTCAGGCCCCACTCTTGGCACAGTTCTGACTAACACTCTGGGCCAAGATTTCAACACTGCAACATGCCTACAGAAAGAGCCCGACCACTAATGCTTTTCTTTACTCTCCCTCCCTCCCTCTTTCTCTCATTCTCTTTCTCTCTCTCTCTCTGCCCTATCCATCTCTCCTGCAGGGTGTACCAGCGGCAAGGCAGGTCAGAGGAGGCCCTGGGTCAGTGTGAGAGTAGTTTGCAGCTGCTGGAGGGCTGGGAAAGGCCAGGTCAGGCCTGCTCCGTCTATAAGGACATGGCTGCCATCGAACAGGCCCAGGGCCGCCTCGACAGAGCTTTAGAGCACCTCTCTAAGGTAAGGGACATATGAGACCTGAATACAGGCACAAAACAGCAACACATAACAGTGAAGGTAATACAACTTAAGTGTGGAAGGGTGGGAAGGCATCAATATACTTTAGCAAAAACAGTGTTACTATATTAACATTACACACGACTATATGAATGACTTAACATTACACACATACTGACTATATTACTCAGACTATATGACTATCTTAAGATGAGCTGAGGGCTGTTAGAATGCCTCTGAGACCTGTTGTTTGGTAATGTTCTCCTCAGTCCTTAGTGTGATATGTGATCTGTCATATTTCGTTTGGGTTTCTGCTAGGCTCATGCCATAGCTCTGAGTCAGAGCCCTGGGGGTCTGGATGGGGCTCACATCGCTCACAGCCTGGCCTTGGCCTACTCTACTGTAGCAGAGCCCCACCACAATGGTGAGTCTATTCATACAACACAGGACTGCTGCAGTGCACTATGGGGGAACTCTGCTATATAGGGGGTTGTTGTTGGGAACATGAATCATTTTCTGCCTGTCTTATGTCAAGCTCTTTGAGTTCATAAATTTGAAGGCAGACTGATTATAGTTTTGCAGAAATAGCATGTTGTTTGAGTTCACCCCCATATCAATGTTCACCCCCATCTGACCTGTATGTATGGAACTTCACGGTATAGTTACATTAAATGAACAACAATATATGAGCAACCACTACCAGGAATGATGAGCTGTGGAGGAATGGACAAACTACGTAAAAAGCAATGCAGGCAGCACCAATAAGCAAACAAATAACATACTGTAATATGTTGAAGATCATAAGTGATTACGTGATCTTCCATCTGCGACTAGACTCAGCAGCACACTACTATGAGGAGAGTCTGAGTACATACAGGAGCTCCCTAGGCCCACAGGCTACTGTTACTCTCTACCTTCAGGATGACTACTGTCGCTTCCTCCTCCTCACTGGGCAGCAAGAGGTCAGTCCTGCATACACACACATACTCACACACACTCCAATAGACCACTAACACCAGTGGTCTAATCACACTAATAGCATGCCTTCCAGGTGTTTACAGCATCACAGACATCTCTGTTCTGTCGCTCTGAGAGGTTTGACATTCTCAAGAGGACTTCCCTCTCTCACATGGCATTGTGGGAATCCACCTTGCAGTCAGTCATGTCATGTTTACAGGGATAGTTTAATCTGCTACTAAGGATCAGGCTAGCTGAGGGTAACAGAGGGTGACAGGTGTTTTTGAGACAGGAGAGTCTGTGAAATGAATAGCCACCATAGTGAGCTTCAATTGCCTGAAGCTCCGTAAGACTGGCCATACGGAATCAGTGGAGGGGAAGACACAAATAAAATGCACTAAGCAGTCACTAAGTAGTCATTAACCAATGTTGTTGTGTATGTACTATGTCAGAGGTGTGTAGAGATCCAGAGGGAGTCCCTGGCCTTGAAGAGAGAGACGTTTGGTGACCTGAGTCCTGAGGTGGCTGACACTCTGCAGCTGATTGGAGGGGTGCAGATGACCCAGGGCCAGGTGAAGCATGCCCATAGGACCATGAGCAAGGTAAACACTGGCATTATACCCACCATTCCCTTTTGTTGCCCAACACTGATTTTAAAGACTCAATGCAGTCAAAAACGTGATTTCCCTGTGTTTTGTATATTTTTCCACATCATGAGGTTGGAATAATACTGTGACATTTTGAAAATTATGAATATGCTTTTTTAGTGTAAGAGTTTGAAATTTCTGCCTGTTTTGGTGGGGTGGAGTTTTGGCCTGCCTGGTGACATCACCTGGTTGTAAATTAGTTAATAGACCAATAGGAAAGAGAGTTCCAAACCTCTGCCAATAACAGCTAGTTTTCAGTTTTTCCCTCCCCACTCAGACCCCACCCAGACAGTCCAAGCAAAATTCTTGCTTGAGAAATTGCTCTTTGTTAAGAAGCTTCTTTTTGACCATTTTTATTGAAAACAATAGTAAGGTACTTAATTGTTAAACAGAAATGATTTGATATTGAGATAAAAACGTCTGCATTGAACATTTTAAGGCAGCTGGGATCACTGGGCAATATTATGTTAAATCCAGTCGAATTATATGGCAAAATGTAGATTTCCACCCTGAGTAGACATACTCAAATGTAATTATTTTTCATGAATTGGCCATAAACAATAGCTAGTAATGCTGCAGGTAGCCTGGCGGTTAGGAGAGCTGGGCCAGTAACCGAAAGGTTGCTGGATCGAATCCCCGAACTGGCTAGGTAAAAATCTGTCGTTCTGCCCCTGACCATGGCAGTTAGCCCACTGTTCCCCGGGAGCCGACGACGTGAATGTCAATTAAGGCAGCCTCCCTCTCTGATTCAGAGAGGTTGGGTTAAATGCAGAAGAAACATTTCAGTTGAAAGCATTCAGATGTACAACTGACCTTTCCTTTCTAGAAAGATCGGAAATCCCATTTCTGGAGAAAAACTCATTGTTATGCATTGCTGAGTTGTACTCCCATTTTGAGGACACAATCTCAAGTACATAGTACACTATATATATATACTTTTTTTCCCCTTCCTATTATACAAGTGGGGCAATAGGGTTGAAATGTCAGATATGATTTCTAAATAAAGTAACAATAAAATTAGAAACAACTTACTCTAAGATTTCACCTTATAACTGTAAAATAAATATGATCATGTTTAGTGACAGTACAAATATGGCACCATTTCATATAACTGACAACAGAGCATTTTCTGCCAAGCCTCCTCTGAGCGATGAAGAAACACCATTCTAATTGCTGCAGACTCGTTACACCTTTAGCTTCGTACAAAGTGATTTCGTGTGACCAAGAGAAAGTGGTTGTGTTTCAATTCTATGAAATCATTTAATATTTTTTCCTGTTGAGATCTCTAAATCCGACTGAGAATATCACATCGAGATGAAACTACAACTGTTGGATTTGCTAGACTGTCCCCTTTATTATGCCGTCTCCCGGGCTGGGCTCCATCACTCAGACGGAGAGCAAATCAATTATTTGTCTGGATTAGCCAGAAAATGGCACTCCCTATGCAAATGTGGGGTGTGAAACCTAACACTTCATGGCAGCTCCACAGACAGACTGGTAGTGGAGAGCAGGCAGATGATGCTTTCTGGCACTATAAGGCACTGGACCCTACGACATTCACAGGGAGCTTTGTATAACAAAATGTCAGTTGGAACCATTCCAGAACCGCTCAAAGTCCTCCATATAGGGGACTTAACATCTATTAGAAAAAGCACAGTTATATTTCATTACCATGTCTTCCCTACTACTGCTCAGTTTGATAAAACATGGCTTAATGACTGAAGGTAACTGCCAAAATAAAGGAAACACCAACATAAAGTGTCTTAATAAGACATTGGGTCACTACGAGCCAGAACAGCTTCAATGCGCCTTGTCATAGATTCTACAAGTGTCTGGAACTCTATTGGAGGGATGCGACCCCATTCTTCAACAAGAAAATCTATAATTTGGTGTTTTGTTGATGGGGATGAAAAACACTGTCTCAGGCGCCGTTCCAGAATCTCCCTTAAGTATTCAGTTGGGTTGAGATCTAGTGACTGAGATGGCCATGGTATATGGTTCACATCGTTTTCATGTTCATCAAACCATTCAGTGACCACTGGTGCCCTGTGAATGGGGGCATTGCCATCCTATATGGGCATAGCCATGGTAGACAAAATAATGGGCAACTGGGCCTGCCCAGCATTTTTATACATGATCCTAAGCATGATCGGATGTGAATTGCTCAGGAACCACATCTGTGTGGAAGCGCCTGCTTTCAAAATACTTTGTATCCCTCATTTACTCTAGTGTTTCCTTTATTTTGGCAGTTACCTGTATATTTTAAGCGTAGGGAAATATGAGTATGCTGTGTTTACGTGGAGTTACTGCTCTCTCTCTCACCCACATACAGTCAGGTACAGAGTATCGCCCTTTCTTATTGCCAAGCTATTTGAGAGGGCTCTGCTAAAGTCCAGTAGTCACAGGGCAACAGCTCCCTCATATATATATATATATATATATATATATATATATATATATATATATATATATATATATATATATACACATACACACACACACACACACACACACACACACACACACACACACACACACACACACACACACACACACACACACACACACACACACACACACACACACACACACACACACACACAGAGAGAGAGAGTCCCTGTCATTGTGAGAGCAGCTATTTCTGCCATGGTCTCTCAGGCTCAGTGCCTTGAGAATAACATGCTAATCTAGGCTCTGTGCAGTGTGCTCAGCCAGCCACTCTCTGTTGTAAAAGTCACACAGAATTAAATTGTGCTGCTTTCTCTTTTTGAACACAGCCAGATAGGTCTGGGGAGTGTGGACGGAAAGGGGAACTCCGCTCACCACTGTCAAATTAAAGGGGCCACTGACCCCAATTAGACTGTCAGGCCATTACGTCCTTCTAAATCTAAAATTCCTGAATCTGTCCCTGTATACGGATGGAATATGAGACTTATATGATGACTATCACTCAGAAAACAGGTAACAAAAAGTTGCCTTACAAGTTCCTTGTCAACACCACAGCAAACCACCCTGCATACCCACTGCTGGCTTGCTTCTGAAGCTAAGCAGGTTTGGTCCTGATCAGTTCCTGGATGGGAGACCAGATGCTGCTGGAAGTGGTGTTGGAGGGCCAGTAGGAGGCACTCTTTCCTCTGGTCTAAAAAAATATCCCAATGGCCCAGGGCAGTGATTGGGGACACTGCCCTGTGTAGGGTGCCATCTTTTGGATGGGATGTTATACGGGGGTCCTGACTCTCTGAGGTCATTAAAGATCCCATGGCACTTATTGTAAGAGTAGGGGTGTTAACCCCGGTGTCCTGGCTAAAGTCCCAATCTGGCCCTCAAACCATCACGGTCACCTAATAATCCCCAGTTTCTAATTGGCTCATTCATCCCCCCTGTAACTATTCCCCAGGTCGTTGCTGCAAATGAGAACGTGTTCTCAGTCAACTTACCTGGTAAAATAACAGATAAATAATTATTTATTTTTTAAACTGTGTTTGTGCCAATTATGTTTGATTTATAAAAGACACAGTTAATGCTTATAGCAAATACCTGTCATCAATAGCTATATACTAAGTATGACACACATATACATTGACACACTTTCTCCGTCCTTGCCTTCTGAGCTCGTTCTCTCCATCCCCAGAAACACACTAAAATAGTCCAGTTCAGGGAGATTTCAGAGTACTAGTAATAACAAGCCTGTAAGTTAAGGAGCCTTGTTGCTATGTTGCTTTGTTATTGTATCTAAGTGCAAAGTGGGTCCAAGTATCCCAGAGTGAATCAGAGCTCCCACACTCTGCTTCTTATCCGGACGGGATGGGTAACCTTTCTGAAGTACCCCTGACAGATAACGTGCAGTGTTATCATGTTCTTTCCCCCGTTATCATGACAACCGCTGCTCTCTGGAGCCATGATGTTAGATTTAGAAATCTGGACAGAATCCAAGAGGATATCTCAAAGGAAAAAATACATGAAACATGACAGTGAGAGAGTTGCACTTATCCTAATCTTTTTCCTCTTTGGGGACTATAAAGGAATCCTGACTCTGACATGACACTCAGAGTCTATGAAAGGGGAAAACAATGGCTCACACAAACATTTGTAGTTTTTCTCCATCTTCCTGTTGCAATAGAAGTCCTTCCATTGCATAGTGCAGCAGGGAGAACTGACGAAAACATCCAGGGCCAGATGGCTATCTGCCAGAGTTTCCCCGAGCCCTTTCCTCTGCCGCTTCCATCGCCAGGCAGGAAACATTGAGCACTCACTTTCCTTGGTTCCACAAAGTTCTGTTGACATCCTGTGATTTATGTTGATTGTGGAAATGTTTGATCATCTTTCTCATTGTTGTTATCAAACACACGTGTGTGTGATAACAACATTACTGTTTTCTATGGTTACAGTGCATTCAGCAAGTCTGCTCTGACATAGATAAACAAAGTGGTCATTCCCCACTCATTTCCATTTTGATTAAAGAAAGTCATTCTTGATCATCACTGCTACTTGAGTTTACCTTATAAACCTATTAAAACAGATCAGATGCCAGGTTTGTTATTGTTTGGTCCTAGAAATACCCTGGGATGTGCTGGTCAGTGTCTACTCCCCGGGGTGAGTCAGATAGACTGGTGTTATCTGAACCCTGGTTACTAGAGGGGTTATTTCTGGATGGGAAGTGCTCTCTACAGAATTGGACAGGAAGTGTTTTGATACCCCTCAGCTGTCTAAGTGTAGCTCTACCTTTTCATATTGTTTGTAGACAAAAACAATCCATCAGCCTCCCTACTCTTTGTCATACGTTCACACAAAAGCGCTGTAGTCACTAAGTGCTTTGAATTTGAATGAACTTTAACCTCAGATTTTGTGCTAAATAATTCAGAAGTATGTCATATCTTTTCCTATTTAAAATCATATCTTACCCCACAGTGAACCTTGTTGTTTCTGTTTCAGTGTCTGGACATTCAGAGTATCCTGTATGGCCCTCAGCATAAGAAGACAAGAGCCACGCAGAAGACAGTGGACATGCTGGCCCAGTAAGTCTGCAACCTCAGGAATGACCATCGATACCAACACATTATACATCCAATACATTTATCAATAGGAACATTGTTGTGAGAGAAAGTAAAATAGTGACTTTAATGTGTTGGCAAAATGATAAAGGGCATTCCCTACACTGTCTGCCCTGTTAAATATATTAAACCCACATTGTCATTTACAGTAGTGTATGTTTTTCCAGGGCGCCCGAGGTTGCTGGGAGACAGAGGAGGGAGGGTAGCCTGAAAACAAGGCCTCCTTTCTGTGCAGTCCTACCTTCTCATAGCAAGGCAGGAGGAAACGCCAACATGTCGGACTCCTAACATGCCATCAGAGCTGAGCTGGATGAATGAGCCTTGGCCCTCTAAGAAAATAAATCCTCTCTCTTTGTCGCAAGGAGAAATTCTATGAATTGGAAATGAACCAAGAAGACCCCTGGCAATTCTTTCTGTTTTCATTGTGCATTCTCTGAGAAATTAGTGTCAGGCTGTTGGCAGGACTACGCAGACAGAACTCCTCAGAATGAAGGGAAGGTTCTACAGGAGAAGAGCTGCAGCGGAGGACTCTGTCCCTTCCCTGTCTCTCTGTGTATACAACGAAGATGTTCAATGTTATGTTTATGTTGTATTAATAAAGACTCAAACTCAGGAAACACACTCAAGTAGTAATTTAATTGTTTTTGCAATATGAAGAGGTGTCCAAACAATGGTTGAAAACTCATTCTCACTAAATTCACCCATCTTTAGTAAAAGAAGAATAAAGTAGGCTAATGCATGAAGCACTTACTTTCAATATGCGAATAACACCAATGAATCATGAGGGTAGCACATCCCCTTTTTAAACATTCAAAAATGAGGCATGAAATGCTCTTTTGCACTGCAATGTGTACTGCACCATTTTTGTGTTTAAACATGGCACATTGGGTAGTTTGGAGATTTAATTTCACCTACAATGTTGCGTATCAAAAAAGACTGCCTTTTTGATAATGTTCTTAAAACACAAAATGAACCTACAGTATGTAAGTGTTTTGGCCAAACGGGGTGTTTTATAAAAGTCTTTCACGCTATATTCACACACTAAAGAGATGCTTAAGGACTTGTACTGTGAAAGGCAAAACCTTTTTTCTAATGTATCTGGGCACTTAAGTACAACAACAAACCATTGTTTATAGCTAACATCTTTCAACTCTAAAGTGCTCTACTTTAGGTCATTTGCATTCAGCTTTGTCACAAAACAATTTGTAAAGCAATTATATTGTATTTCCACACTCTTTATGCTCTGTTATAACAAGACCGTGCCAAGTAAGCATAATGTGAAAGATCTGTGTTCGGTGTTTCTGCACTGTTGCAGAGAAGAACTCTAAAGCAGCTTATTGAGGAAGAAGACCGGGGTTGTGGGGTGAAGTCATATTGGAGGTGCTTTAGTTTTTCCACACGCACGCAGACACACACCACACACACACAGGCAGTGCTACTAAGCTGGTGCGCTGGTCCTAAAATAGCCACGGTGGTACACACACTAACTCACCTCTGAGCCAAGGTGAATCCTGACACTGGTCACCAACACAACATGGCTCATGCCGAGGCAATTCATATGTACTGTGGTTTACTGAAATTAGATATCCAGGTGTCATCTCAGACACTAACCATCTGCTTACCTCCTCATTCTCTCTAGCTCTCTGTGTCTCCTCATTCCTCAAGTTCTTTCCACCTAGTTTAAAGCCTCTGTCTGTCTTGCTACCACTGCCTCTACAAGCAGAGAAAAACACCTCTCTTTGGAATTCAAGATGGCCGGATTACTTCTCGCCGATCTAAAGCCATTTACAGATTAAAAGATCATGGTGAGGGAACCGGAAGGATAAACTATAAAATTATTTTGAGGGACAATTATTTTAAACGCATTAGTAATGTCAAACATGCAAAGTGGTGATCAGAATCACTCGATAACACCCCATTTGATTTGACAAATTGCAGTTAAAAAAAAAATGTCTGTATTTCCAATTCAAATTATTCATAGAGGGTAGATTTCATTTGACAAGACATGATACACTTACTTTTATGCCCTATCATAAACACATTCCAATATATCCATCATAAGCACTGTATTGGATGATTCCACATATTAACCACAGGAAGTCCCTCAGCAACAAACCACTAGCTTTAAATGTGGTTCCAAATAACATGGCGTTACAGGAAACAATATGTATACGTTTTTTCTTCCAGCTACATACATGTTGAACCTGTTTTAAGACTGCAATCTTAACCATAACAATGAAGGATATACATGTATATTAGCATCATTCCATATTTGGTTAAAGTATCTCAGGCAAAAAGGAAGAGAGACCTAAGCAGTGTAGTACAAGTTAGTACACAAATATATACACTCCCTACATATTTATTTGAATGGTGAAGCTACTTTTTTTTTTTTGGCTCTAAACATCAGCATTTTGGATTTGAGATCAAATGTTTTATATGAGGCGACAGTAAAGAATGTCACGTTTTATTTGTGGGTATTTTCATACATATTTGTTTTACCATTTAGAATTGAATGCACTTTATGTATCTAGTCCCCCCCATTTGAAGTTGTGATAAGTATTTGGAAAATGTAATTAATAGTGTATTAAATTCAGGCAAGTTTAGTATTTGGTCCCATCAAGCTTGTGACTACAAATTTGTTTAATGCATTTTGAAGTTTGTTTTGGTCGTATTTTGGATTATGTTGTGCCTAATTGTAATTATTGGTACATAATGTATTGAGTCATTTTGAGACACTTTTACGGTAAAAAATAATATAATGTTTCTGAACACCTCTACATTCATTTGGATGCTACCATGATTATGGATAATCATGAATGCATCTTCAATAATGATGAGTGAGAAAGTTAGAGGCATAAACATCGTTCATGATTATCCAACATCCTGGTAGCATCCACATTCATGTAGAAGTGTTCAGAAACATATTGTATTCTTATTTACAATAAAAGTGACAAAACATTATTTACCATCAATTTCTATTGGGCACAACATATAATCCGAAAAACAAACTGTAAATGCATCAAATAAGTTTGTAGAGTCACAAGCTTGATGTAGTCATTGCATGCTAGGAAAATGGGACCAAATACTAAACATTTGACTTAATTTAATACACTATAAGTGCATTTGTCCAATTACTTATTACACCTTCAAATGGGGGGACTAGATAAATGAAGTGCATTCATTTATAAATGGTAAAACAGATATGTCAAATAAAATGTTATTCGTCACATGCGCCGAATACAACAGGTGTAGACCTTGCAGTGAAATGCTTACTTACAATGTATGAAAATACCCTCAATTAACGGTGATATTCTGTACTGTCGCCTCATATAAAACATTTGATCTCAAATCCAAAATGCTGGAGTATAGAGCCACATTCATGTTTTAGCTTCACTGCATAAATAAATAAAGGAGTGTATCTAGCAGGAAATGAATATAACATATTCTCAAAGGGAAGCAGAGAGCAGTGTGAAAATGGGTAACCAATGCTATTTCACTTTTTGATATACAGGCAGTGGCTATAATTTGTATTCTTACCATGATTGTAGGCATCGCAATTTATGAATCGCAACTAATGACGTCACATCACTGTTCGTTGCAACTGATTGACTGGTGTGTGGCTTAATATGGGGAGTAATGTAATAAAATGATCTAATTTTAATCAGATCTCATCTTCATTAGATTCAACATAGACTGTGGCAACTCTTTTCTCATGAGTGACCTTCAGTGGGGGATCCTGTCCTTGGCCGTTATTCACATCCATCTGGAAGGAAAAGGACTTCTCTGATGGCCCCAGCTTGATGTGCTTCTCAGTGACTTCAGTCGTGGATTCTCCTCCCTGTCCCTCACTGCTAGTCACCCAGCCCATCTCATTTGTGACCAAGGTGAATCCTCCCTCTGCTCCAAGGCCGGAGTTGGAGGAGCGTAGAGCCGCCATGATCTGCTCCTCAGATACATCATCCCCCTGCTCCTCCAGCAGCCCAGAGTCCTCCAGGGTTGTTGAGCTCTTGAGCTCTGCCACGATAGTCGTGGTTCCGTTATCGGAGGACTGGTGTACTTTCTTGATGTCCACAGATATGTTCTGAGGAATATCACCTCTTGTGAAGAGCGCCAACTCTTCTTTCAGGCTCCCTGACACTGTTCCTTGGAGCTGCTCTAGGGCTCCCCTCAGCTGCTCTTTGGGGTCCAGAGTTTCCTCTCTCAGGTATCCAAGCATCGACTCCTGTACTGTGGGGGAGACATGGATGGTCTCCTCTTCAATAATGCACTCAGGGAAACTCTCTCGGGCCAAGGAGTGGTCACCCTTTATGTACAGGCTGTCTGATGCAGGTCTGCAACTATCGCTTTCCTCAACAAACATTCTGTTCCTTGAGAGTCCCCCATCCTGGTAGTACCTTTCATCTGAAAGGTCGTCCACCACTCCGTAATGTCCATATGATGCAATACCACCACCCTCCTCAGGCTCTGACAGATTGGCATCAGGTGTAGAGACAAAATACTCTTGAGACTCTTGGTCGTGGCTGTAGTATGGAGATTCACTATCTCTGGAGTCTTCCTGGACCTTCACAGATCCACCATTCCTGCCATAGTTTTCATCTGTCATGGAGGTTTTCATTACTTCATCAACACTCTCATGGTATTTGGTGCCGTGGGGGTCATTCTCTAATTCTTCAATCTGGAAGAACATTGAAGAGGGCTCGGAGAACTTGGGTGTGGACTTCTCCTCAAACTCGTACTCCTCGTCACTGTAACCCTCCACTGGTTCCTCAATGATCTCCACATTGACAGACTTGTTTTCCATGTCCTCTCCTCCATGCAGCCCAAGGCTGAGCAGGTTCTGAATCATGTTTCCTGTTTCACTGCCCTTGATATCCTCCAGTGACACGTGTTTCACTCCCTTGCTGAGCAGTTGTTCCAGTGCAGAGTCCTCTGACATATCCAGCTCCTCCTGGACCTTGGACTCCAGGATAATCTGTGTCTTTGTTGACCCGTCCTCCTGCTCCGTTTTCTCCACATGGTAAGTGATTTTGGAGTCTGGAGATGAGCTGCAGACCATTCGATCAAAACCAGCAGGTTTCATGACCTTATCAATAAGTTCTTCCATAGACACAGAGTCTAGGACCATCTCATCACTTGTTGTGGTGCCTGCAACGTTGCCGTCTTTGGCATGCATCTTGACATTCTGAAGATGAAATACATCTCCTCTCACCTCTCTTTCAACTTGCCTCTCTACTTTCTTTTTGCTGTTCTCCTCCGTGTTTCTGCTCAGACTCATCATTGGTGGTGACACTATTCTCACTGATTTGATGTCAGCAGTGGGTGAGGCAATGGGACTGGACTTGTTTGCTGTGCCTCGAGAATGGCCTAGAGAATCCTTCGCTGGGTGTTGTGACACCTCTTTGATTCTCACACTCCTCTCCTCCACAACTTTTTTCTGAGCATCTACATTCTTCTTGTCGGTACTCTGGGCCACAGGTTTAATAGTAGAGGATGAAGAGCTGGAGGATGCAGACTGGGATTTAGTGAACGAGACCATGTCCCTTCTGGCTGCAGGACTCTGATTCCTGTTGTAGCTGCTGCCTGTGACTGAGATAGGTATGACCCTGGAAGGACTGGTGCGACCATACTGAGATGGAACAGGTGATTTTCTCAAGCTTGAGGTTGGTTCCATGTATCTCACATCCAGATGCTTCCTTACATCCTGTCTGGCTGAGGTGGAAACTCTTGGTTTGTAGTGTTGTGGAGGCCTCATCTTAATATCTGAGGTAGAGAGTTAAGGACCAAATTAATACGATTATAAATCCTTTATATAAATACATTGGGAAATGGTTATCACTGCATATATATACACTGAGTATACAAAACATTAACAACACCTGCTCTTTCCATGACATATAATGAACAGGTGAATCCAGGTGAAATCTATGATCCCTTATTGATGTCACCTGTTAAATCCACTTCAATCAGTGTAGATGAATGGGAGGAGACAGTTTAAAAAATGATTTTTAAGCCTTGAAACATTTGAGACATGGATTGTGTATGTGTAACATTCAGAGAGTTTAACGGGCGAAACAAAATATTTTAGTTCCTTTTGAATGGGGTATGGTAAGAACTGCAACGCTGCTGGGTTTTTCACACTCAACAGTTTCCTGTGTGTATCGAGAATGGTCCACCACCCAAAGGACCTCCAGCCAACTTGGCACAACTGTGGGATGCATTGTAGTCAACATGGGCCAGCATCCCTGTGGAATGCTTTCGACACCTTATAGAGGTCAGCAACGGGTGTGGCTGAAATAGCCAAATCCACCAAATTGAATGGATGTCCACATACTATTGTATATATAGTATATATACAGTACCTGTCAAAAGTTTGGACACTCCTACTATTTCAAGGGTTTTCTTTATTTTTACTATTTTCTATATTGTAGAATAATAGTGAAGACATCAAAACTATGAAATAGCTCATATGGAATCATGCAGTAACCAAAAACGTGTTAAACAAATCAAAATATATTTTGTATTTGAGATTCTTCAAAGTAGCCACCCTTTGCCTTGATGACAGCTTTGTACACTCTTGGCTTTCTCTCAACCAGCTTCATGACGTAGTCACCTGGAATGCATTTCAATTAACAAGTGTGCCTTGTTAAAAGTTAATTTGTGGTATTTCTTTCCTTTTTAATGCGTTTGAGCCAATCAGTTGTGTTGTGACAAGGTAGGGTTGGTATACAGAAGACAGCCCTTCTTGGTAAACGACCAAGTCCATATTATGGAAATAACAGCTCAAATAGACAAAGAGAAATGACAGTCCATCCTTACAATAAAACATGAAGGTCAGTCAATACGGAAAATTTCTAAAACTTTGAAAGTTTCTTCAAGTGCAGTCGCAAAAACCATCAAGCGCTATGATGAAACTGGCTCACATGAGGAATGCCAAAAGAAAGGAAGACCCAGAGTCACCTCTGCTGCAGAGGATAAGTTCATTAGAGTTACCAGCCTCAGAAATTGTAGCCCAAATAAATGCTTCACAGAGTTCAAGTAACAGACACATCTCAACAGCAACTGTTCAGAGGAGACTACGTGAATCAGACCTTCATAGTCAAATTGCTGCAAAGAAACCCCTATTAAAGGACACCAATAGGAAGAAGAGACTTGGTTGGGCCAAGAAACACGAGGAATGGAAATTAGACCGGTGAAAATCTGACCTTTGGTCTGATGAGTCCAAATGTTTGATTTTTGGTTCCAACCTGTTCTTGCCATAATATGGACTTGATCGTTTACCAAATAGGGCTATCTTCTGTATACCACCCCTACCTTGTCACAACACAACTGAACACAACTGATTGGATCAAACGCATTAAGAAGGAAAGAAATACCACAAATTTACTAGGCACACTTGTTAATTGAAATGCATATCAGGTGACTACCTCATGAAGCTAGTTGAGAGAATGCCAAGAGTGTTCAAGGCATCATCAAGGCAAAGGGTGGCTACTTTGAAGAATCTAAAATCAAATATAATTTGATTTGTTTAACACTTTTTTGTTACTACATAATTTCATATGTATTATTTCATAGTTTGATATCTTCACTATTATTCTACGGGTAGTAAAAATAAAGAAAAACCCTTGAATGAGTAGGTGTGTCCAAACTTTTAACTGGTACTGTATGTGTGTGTGTCCAAACTTTTAACTGGTACTTATAGTTCACATAAAGAAATCAGTCAATTGAAATAAATAAATTAGGCCCTAATCTATGGATATCACATGACTGGACAGGGGCACAGCCATGGGTGGGCCTGGGAGGGCATAGGCCCACCCACAGGGTATTTGGAAAGTATTCAGACCCCTTGAATATTTTACGTAACAGCCTTATTCTAAAATAGATTAAATTGTTTTTTTTTCCCCCTCATCTATCTACACAAAATACCCCATAATGACAAATCAAAAACTGTTTTTTTTTTAAATTTATCACATTTATAAAAAATAACAAACTGAAATATCACATTAACATCAGTATTCAGACCCTTTACTCAGTACTTTGTTGAAGCACCTTTGGCAGTGATTACAGCCTTGAGTCTTCTTTGGTATGACGCTACAAGCTTGGCACACCTGTATTTGGGGAGATTCTCCCATTCTTCTCTGCAGATCCTCTCAAGTTGTCAGGTTGGATGGCGAGTGTAGCTATTTTGCACAGCTATTTTTAGGTCTCTCCAGGGATGTTCCATCGGGTTCAAGTCTGGGGCCTCATTTATAAAACAGACTTACGATCAATTTTGATCTTAGGTATGACTTACGCAGAAAACGATGTATAGTATAAGTAGTTATTTATAAAACCTTAATTTGACCTGGAAATTATGTTATCTCTATGCAAAGTCTAGACTTGACGTAAGTGATTTTCCTACTACTTATGTACGGCTATTATTTTTTCCCCTTGCAGTTTAAGGTCAGACCATTTCTTTTTCACATCAGCTACAGTTCTGTCTTGCTGCTCCACGTCGTTCACTGCAGCGGCGACACACTCCCAAGGTACCTGTTTGGCTTTGTTTGTCAACCCACTATTTAGTCCACCGAATAATACGTGTTGCCTGTCTTCAATCTCCTCTACCATCGCCGTGATCTCATCTTCCAAAAAGTTCGCTTTTCTCTTTTGGTCCATGGCTATTCCTGACTAAACCCTAATTTGTGCTAGCATTCTATGAGGGGAAATCGCTGATTGTAAGGCATTTTCAGGTGCTGTCAATTTTAAGTTAATTTGAGATTCATAGATCACAGTAAGTTACAAATGGGCTTCTTAGAACTTGTGTAAGCAAGGTTTTTTATGCTCAGTATCTTTTATGAATCAAACGTAAGCACACCGTCGGAAATTATCTTATGACTAAGTTCAAGTATAAATCTAAGAACATTTTTATAAATGAGGCCCCTGGACTTTGGCTGGGCCACTCAAGGACATTCAGAGACTTGTCCCAACGCCACTCCTGCTTTGTAATGGCTGTGTGCTTAGGGTCGTTGTCCTGTTGGAAGGTGAACCTTCGCCCCTGTCTGAGGTCCTGAGCACTTTGGAGCAGGATCTCTCTGTACTCCGTTCATCTTTCCCTCGATTGGAGACTAGTCTCCCAGTCCCTGCCGCTGAAAAACATCCCCGTAGCATGATGCTGCCACCACCATGCTTTACTGTAGGGATTGTGCCAGGTTTGAGGTTTCCTCCAGACATGATGCTTGGCATTCACGCCAAAAAGGTTCAGAGAAGAGAATGTTGTTTCTCATGGTCTGAGAGTCCTTTAGGTATCTTTTGGAAAACTCCAAGCGGGATGTCATGTGCTTTTTACTGAGGAGTGGCTTCCGTCTGGCCACTCTACCATAAAGGTCTGATTGGTGAAGTGCTGCAGAGAGGGTTGTCCTTCTGGAAGGTTCTCCCATTTCCACAGAGGAACTCTGGAGCTCTGTCAGAGTGACCATCAGGTTCTTGGTCACCTCCCTGACCAAGGTCCTTCTCCCCCGAGTGCTCAGTTTGGCTGAGCGGCCAAGCTCTAGGAAGAGTCTTGGTGGTTCCAAACTTCTTCCATTTAAGAATGATGGAGGCCTCTGTGTTCTTGGGGACCTTCAATGCTGCAGAAATGTTTGGGTACCCTTTCCCAGATCTGTGCTTGGACACAATCCTGTCTCTGAGCACGAAGGACAATTCCTTCAACCTGGCTTTGTTTTTGCTCGGACATGTACTGTCAACTGTGGGACCTTATATAGACAGGTGTGTGCCTTTCCAAATAATGTCCAATCAATTGAATTTACCACAGGTGGACACCAATTAAGTTGTAGAAACATGATCAATGGAAACAGGATGCACCTGAGCTCAATTTCGAGTACGAAATACTAATGTCAATTACATATGTCTGTTTTTTTTATTTTATTACATTTGCAAACCTTTCTAAAAACCTATTTTTCGCTTTGTCATTGTGGGGAAATGATGAGGAAAATGTTTTATTTAATCCATTTTAGAATAACGCTGTAACAAAACAAAATGTGGAAAAAGTCAAGGGGTCTGAATACTTTCCAAATGCACTGTATATATAGTTAGGGTAATTGAGTAAAAGAAGATATTGCTACCAATAGGATGTCACCTACTGAAACATTCGAAACATGTAAATTTACTCTCAAGTGTATAGTAACACAAATTTCCCAGCCAAAAGTGTGACTTATTTGAAAGTAATGTACAATACCTAGGACTCTTTCTCTTGACTGCAGATGTTGCTGATGCTCTCCTTCAATAAGTGCCCTATAGAAAAACAAAAACAAAAGGGCATTAAAACCAGGGATAACACATGGTAATGATATGATTGGGCTTGCATTCTTAGAGCAATATTGCTTCTTCAAAATTAAGCACTGGTTTGTTTTCATACAATTACAATCACCTCACAGGAGAATGCTGATCATCCTGCTCTGCCATCTCAAACCTCAAATGAAACACAGAGGTAAGCTACCAGACGATGAACACAAACTATGGACCTGGCCATATACAGAACAGAGCAGGTCAACAACACTTTACTACAACAGACCAAAAGACATTAACAACAAAGACACTATACCAGTAACGTTGACCAGCTCACATACCTCGGCAAAGCATTGGCTCCACAAAACAAGTTTTGGAAAACAAAATCTACCATAGGATACTTTTTTGAAGCTATAACCCCTCTGAAAGTCCATGGTGTGCCTCACAAAAGGCTAACGTAAAAATAACAGCTACAATGCACCGCTGTCTACTCTCTACTATAGATCCTAATGTGTTAACAGGCAAGTACACTAACATACATACCAGCTTTCCCACTACCTCTCCAAGGAAGACATTTCATTTCTTGCAAATATTGTAAACAAAGTGCAGATGTGTCACCCTAAGTAGGCCTACTACAAGAGAGCTCAATTCAGAGTCTCGGGAGACCAGGGAATTGTCTGTAAAAATAGCCTTGAAATAGGCCCCAGACCAGGAGAAATGGAAAGACACTCTGGAACAGACCTGAGAAGAGACCAGTGTTCGTATTACATTTCTGAAAGAACTCTGGACAATGGGTAAAAACAATATCATTAAATGTCATTGCTTTATATAAATAACCATGTGCATCGATCATAGTTATTCTGTGGGACTAAAGTAGTCTCTGTTATGATAATGTTGAAGTGTTCTTGAAGTGATCCACTGTGACCAATGGGAATTGTAGTGACATAGTCTGGCATTGTCATTACAGGGCTCAGCAGGTTGACATCTATCAAGTAATAACCCCTTTGAACACTTTTTTCTAACAAAGATATGAAAAGCATATATTTCCTGTTCACCGAAAACCAAACTATAACAAATAAGCCAAAATACCCCTGCACAATGTTTTTTTACCTTTATTTAACTAGGCAAGTCATTTAAGAACAAATTTGTATTTTCAATGACAGCCTAGGAACAGTGGGTTAACTGCCTGTTCAAGGGCAGAACAACAGATTTGTACCTTGTCAGCTCAGGGGTTTGAACTTGCAACCTTCCTGTTACTAGTCCAACGCGCTAACCACTAGGCTACCCTGCCGCCCCAATGAGGATAGGGAGTTAATATAAGTATAAGTAAAGGCTGTGTGGAGGAATGCTAAGTGCCCCTGCCAAATGGGAGGGCAGCAGAGCATTTGCTTTGCAGCTACAGTGAAGGGTGAAATCACTATAAATACATTCCAAGACCAACAACACTGCAGCATTGAAGGATCTGTGTTGGGCCTAACATGACAGAACTAGCATCAACAGGCAAAACAGTTGTATTATTATACATAAGGCTGCTTTGTAATTCCATGGTACTATTAAATTGCGATATTAAACATATTGTTTTTACACAAGCACTGTCATCTCACAGTTGATTAAAAACCACAATGTTGTATTCCTCAGAATCAGCATTTTCAGCCAGCTCCTCTGATTTCCCAAGATAGTAAAAAGGGTCTCTCCACAGGTCCTAACCCATGAGGCAGAATAAATGTCACAGTAAATATTTAACCATGCTTGGATCACATGGGAAGTAAGGCTACTATGGGTTGCATTACAGTCATTTCTACTACAAGTCTCCATAGTGGTCTCTATTGAACTCAGAAAGGCCTAACCAGAACATAAGAAGACCTACCTGTAGTAAGCCACCTCCATGCCCAGATCCATCTTGACCTGCAGGAGCTCCTGGTGGTCTCTGACCTTTTCTGCCATGGTGTTGGCCAACATTTCCCGCTCCCTCTCCAATTCATCAATAATCACCTGCAAAGAAACCATGGAACAGAATTGTGAACATGTACATTCCCTTCTATCCTGTTCTAACATACTTCTATGAGACTATTATAGGGATGGTCTACATTTATTTTGTTCATTGCAATATCAGGTACAGGGAATTAAGATAAGAGATGGTGCCCTGAGTATGAATATAAAGACATCTTTCAGGTCACAAATGACTGTCCAGGTTTGTCCCTCTACAGTACCTATATGGTCATGCATTGAACTACTTTCTGTTTCAATAGTACTTGGTTCACCATCTGACCCTCCTTGTTTATTTCTAAGTAGGTAACCGATTCAATTGTATTGAGCGTGTTAGGGTGAACTTTAGCAGTGCTGTTGTGTTGTGCACCTGTTTCAAGGCCCTTGAGACACCTTCCCTAGAGAGGGCAATAGTAATGCCGTCTTTTTGTATGCACTAACGGGGGGCTAACTTCGCCATGGCTTGTCGGCCGAAGCCTATGGGGAAATGGATGGATTTTTTGTAGTTTTTATTTGTTATAAATGCTGAAAAATAAGGTCTGTGGTAAACACAGGCTTAAGAGATCTAAAACACATGCACCGAATGTGGATCTAGCGTTTGTTCAGCGTGCTGTGTTTTAGGGACCACCCGCTGTAGACATCTGACTGACGCCATTTTTTCACACAATTCTACATGTAAAATTGGTGTGCACTCGGTTCGCAAATTAGGTTCAGGGGTGCTAAGTACTCTCGGCCAGCAAACGCTGTTGGTGTGTCTGAGCCTTATAAGTTTTGTTCTAGTAGATCATCTTCATCAGCTAATGTCACTTTTTGTGAATTTTGAAGCATTTATGTAATCACAACTAGCACATAAAGGATTCATAATTCCTAAAGGGCATGTTAACTGATGCGCGCGAGCGAGGTTTGAAAAATAAATGTACACATTCATGTTACTCAATCATTGCACCCACACTGCTCACACGTCTGTGTAGCCAGGTGCTAAAATAGAACTTGGTTCTATTTGTGATGCTTAACACGCTACAAGTCCTTCCTCTCCCATCTCCTCATTGGTTTTTAGGAGCATTTACCAATGTGGGTGATTGAAAGACGAACTGAGGTCCACACTCCAGTCCAGTTGGTGGTGGTAATGCACCTTAAAATTGGTTGCCGACCACCATATAAAGTCCAAAGAAGAAGAAGAAGCCTGAAGGAGGAGAGACTACTAGAAACTTACCCTTTTATCTGTTTATTAATTGTTGGAGTAGAGGACCTTGTGCATTTCAGGTAAAATAACAACCCAATGTTTATATTCCATTACGAATTAGCTAGCAACAGCAAGCTAACTAGCTAAATTGCCATGAATGTTGACTTTTCAACCTGTCCCAAAATTAATATAGTTGGTTTAGAGTTTGTTTCGATATTTCAACCTGCGTGTCCTGATCGCGTCTGGTGTGGGTGGACAAAATCAACATGAACGAGCGCGAGTGGTGTGGTCAGCATGTAAGCCTGTGTTAACCTCAAACCTTATTTTTGGCTTTTATCCCAAAACTCCATTCTTTTCCCATTAATTTCCCCCATAGGAATGGCTGAATGAACCAGATAAAACTAATTTCTGTTTTTTAGGACTACAAGCTGGTGAGCTCTAGTTCACTGTTACCTCTCATTTAAAGGAGAAGGAGGATGGACTGGATGAATCATGGGTGATCCCTCTAACAGATCAGACGAATTAGTCAGCTCAACAACTGTCCCTTTAAGTCTAGTCTGACACTCACTGTCCTAGAGTGAAATATGGCATCCCATTGGATGAGTGTCAGGGTCAATTTACAATTAATTTCTTGGGATTGCAACATAATTTTTAACAATTAGACATGACTTGAGAGTTTTACGACAATATCATGCATAACGTACCTTTAAATTCAATGCAGTTGACTTGCAAATGTGCATGGGAGAAAAATGATTGACCTGCTTGGTATAGCTCTATCATTAGTAGGCCACTAAGGATTAGTCTCTGCATCAGCTAATTGGTTTAAGTGGCTGATGCAATCCTTTTAGTCTGTCCTGAAACACTGCACTGGTGCAGAATGCATTTTTCTCTGTGGTTATGAATGGAGTTTTGGGCAGTCCTTTTAATGGCATGGGCTATAAATCAAAGCTCCTGAGATTATTTTCTAGATTTATTTGCTTCAAAACCAGCGACTGTGTGTTGATATCATCTATAAAAGTGTGATCCCCAGTGGATGAATGAAGGCAGTGGGTGTGAAACAACAGAATGGCACTCCTCACTTTGTTCCAAACAGGCCTGTCAGGGAACATGCACTCAATGATAGTTTATATGCAGTAGTTGTGCACATTTAGAATCACAAAGTAGTACCATGACTTGTCAAGTTGGATAGTGATACTTCTGAACCACAAGGAGGTGTGGCTCATGTATCAATTCCACAGCTCCTGCAGTAACCTTTGCCCCTCTTTTTAATTCCTGTGGGCCAATATGATTGGTGATTGAGGTGCACGAGCACCTGAGCAAGAGTGGCCCCTGCTGTTTCACTAAATTAATCAAGTATGCATATTTTTTGTAGTTTAAACATAACTTTGAAAGCATACAGCATACTGTGAACATTATCCGTGAAGACATAGCTGATCAATTAGTTCAGTCATTTTCATTTAGATTTTTTAATTTTAATTTTGACATTACCAAACACTATAATTTATATAAAGACCCATCTGTCATAATAATTATGATTAATGATATAAAATATGATAATGAGCTATATAAAAAACACATTGTGGATGTTGGGGTAGCTGCTCTTTCTCGTCAGATCGTGGGTGTGGCACCTAGAGGAGGAGGTGGTCAGCTCTCATGGAAAGGCTGGGTAATCTGTGCGCAGCACCCATCACGTTGAAGAAATACATTTTATGATCCATGAACAGATCCAAAAATAACACACATTGCATTTAAAAAAAACTTTTCTAAAAAAAACAGCATGAACGACAGAGAGAGATGTCTAAAGTAACATGGGTTGCAAACCCAATTTTCTCACCTGATACTTGGTGATGTCCCCATGGAAGTTCTCCTGCATGTCTATGAGCTGTTCCTCCAGGTGTATTTGAATCTGACCGTGCGTGTCAGCCTCTTTGCGTAATTTGTCAAACTCTGCGGCATAATGTATCTTTTCCCTTTGGAGATCATGCAGCCTCATCTGGTCGGCTTTGATCGAGTCCTCCATTTCTTCGACCTTCCTTCGATACATTTCGAAGGTGTCCATCCATCCATCGGCCAGGCTGAGGGCGTACTGTTGCATATCTTCCATCGAGACTCCCGGAGGGCCATGATACATTTTGGTAACATTAGGTCGTGAATGGACCTGGTTCTGAAGCTTGGTCATTTCTTGTCTGTGTGCATCCTCAATAAATCTGCACTCGTTCTCAAGCTGGAACAGACGTTCCTCAAGTGCACCATTAGTCTGTTGAGCTTTTTGAAGCTGCTTTTCGCAACCTTTCATCTCTCCATCAATGTCTTTGCATACCACCTGCTCCTCACCACACATAGACTGTAACATCTGAAACTCTTGCCATAACTTCTCTCGTTCCATCTCGGCTCGGGACTTCTCGAAGGATAGTTGCCCCACCGTTCTCCTCAGGTCCCGCATTTCGGCCATACATTTGTTGTCCCATTCCACCGTTTTATCTTGTCTTCTCTTGTTTATTTCAGTTATCAGGATTGCATTTTCATGCTCCAACTGCTTCGTTCTTGACAGATACTGGCCCAGTCTGTTGTTGAGCTCCTGTAATTGATGTTTTTCGGCATCGAAGCTCCTGAATTGTAACATTTTGTCATGTACAAATTGTACACCTTTGCTTCTTTATATTTCTATACAGGGAAATGTTGTACTGGTCTTATTTGCAAGTGCGTCTGTGAGCAGAGCTGTGATGCAACTATGTGATGAGGGCTTGACTTGTCAAGTGCAGAAGGTGGGCGGGGGCTTAATTATGTGTTCTAACGTCCCGTTATCCTGGCAGATGTTAGTTGGTTAGAAATCTCCTTAGCTTTCACAATGGTGGACTACAGCGCTCCCAAGTGGAGAGACATTGACAATGCAACGGGGCGCGGTTCTAACATAGATAATAGCCTATATCACGCAAATAATTGTTTTTAATTTGGCTTTCATGTTAAACTATTATTGATTAATCTCTTTATAGACATACATGTAATCCATAGGTAGAGATTCTATTTCCTGAATGTACAGAATGCTCGTGGGTAAAATGGATGGGATCAGTTGCGCAAAATGGACGAAGTCGCCTTGCTAATAACTGGTTGGTGTATTGGTTACTTTTACAAGTTTTATTTCGAAGTTATATTAGTCTATTGTATGTTTAATTGTGTAATGAAGTGCGAACAAGTTTAGGCGTCTGCTTTGTATGCTATTGTTTCGCTACTGGAACGGAGCTCTCTGGTGTTCACCTTTGGACGACAGTTTTGTTTTATTTTGATCAGGGTTGGGAGCTTTTTGGTATTATTTAGTAAGTCCTTGTTGGTAGGTAGCTCCTACACAGCACGTTAGATCTGAATTGTAAGACCCACGGTGTTAAATCGAACACTTTCTTAGAAATTATATGAGACCCACTGAAATAGCGTTAAACTAACATTTTTCAAAGTGGTGATAAAGAACACCCCCAGAGTGTTGAGTCCCCAACACAGTGTGTGTTACAAATTCCGACTTAAATTAACACTTTATTAGAGCTGATGTTGTTAGATTTTCTGTGTTAGGGAATAACATATGTAGTGTTACAGTATTGTTTTAGGGTGTAAAGCCTTATTTACATATTTGCCAGGGTGCCTTTCTAATGAACGTTAGAGCTGCCTACCTATGACTGTGTTTGTTACTGACAGACACATGAATGTTTCATGAATTCATTTTCAGTCCTCTAGCCTTCACTAAGTGACTGCTTAAGTAAATGTGTTTCAATTAAAAGTAAACCCTTTATTATCATACATTATATAAGGCATTTAATTGTGGCCAACTTTCCCCCCAACATTGTGGTCTGAAAATTCTGGCTCATGGGCCATATCAGACCCGCGAGTCACAATATGCTGGATGTGAAGTAATTTGTCATTCCTATTGGAATCCAGCCATATAGTCAACAAGTTGAACCTTTCATCACCCATAATCTGCATTCAGAATGCATCTAAACTAGAACAATCATCTCAGTCTCATCTCTGCAATAAATCCCCACTTACATATTGGATTAGTTTAGAAAAATGTAAGTTATTTCTCTTAGATCAATTAATCAATCAATGTGCATGCAGAACCATAGATATTAAAGCATACTTTTCTAAAAATCAACCTGCAACAAAGCATGCTGGGAAATATGATGAAGCCCCTCCCATATATAAATTAACTAAACATACTCAAGTGACAACAACATCAAGCAATGTTGATTCCACTGTGATTCAAATAACACTTCATTTATTCACTGCAGGTAGCTTCATTTTCTTTTTTTTTCTTTTAAATTTGACCCCTTTTTCGTGGTATCTAATTGTTTTAGTAGCTACTATCTTGTCTCATCGCTACAACTTCCGTACGGGCTCGGGAGAGACGAAGGTTGAAAGTCATGCGTCCTCCGATACACAACCCAAACAAGCCGTCCAACCCGGAAGCCAGCCGCACCAATGTGTCAGAGGAAACACCGTGCCCCTGGCAACCTTGGTTAGCGCGCACTGCGACCGGCCCGCCACAGGAGTCGCTGGTGCGCGATGAGACAAGGATTTCCCTACCGGCCAAACCCTCCCTAACCTGGACGATGCTAGGCCAATTGTGCGTCGTCCCACGGACTTCACGGTCAATGCGGCCGGTTACGACAGAGCCTGGGCGCGAACCAAGCGTCTCTGGTGGCACAGCTGGCGCAACCACTGCGCCACCCGGGAGGCTGTAGCTTCAAATTCAAGCCTATCGGTGTTAACCCCACTAGAATCAGCACTCAGAAAGAACACGCACAACACTTGTAACCTCAAAAACGAGATTTTAATACCCAAACCTGAACAGTCACATTTGTTTGGGTTGCTTCAAAGTTTGCCATACATCTTGGTATAGCCCTGGGTTCTAGGGGTATCTCTCTGGAGCAGACAGGGAAGAACAATGGCTACAGAGATGTGTGTGGCTTCTGTCCTGTCAACCATTGCTGCATTGAAGGAAGACGAGATAGACTGAACTCCATCATAGACATGAAGTCCCTCTCCAAGGATGGGTCTGGATGTCATCTACTCAGGTGTGTTAGATGATGGCCCTGTTTTTGTTACTATTCATACTGTATCAGTATATAGTTTCACGTGCTATTTTACTGCTGCTGTTTAATTTTTTGTTACTTTTATTCTTACTTAACACTTTTGTTTCTTAACTTCTTAAACAATTGTTGGTTAAGGACTTGTAAGTAAGCATTTCACTGTAAGGTCTACTACACCTGTTGTATTTGGCGTATGTGACAAATACAATTTTATTTGATTTTTGATTTGATCAACAGAAAGTCATTCTGCTAAATATACAATTATACAGTCAGGTATGTTGAGATGTGGATAATTTATAATTCATAAGTAATAAGTCATCACAACAAGTCATCTTTCTCATTCACTTTTTTATTCAAAATTTAAGAAAAAAAGAAAATACAAGAAATTCTCATAGATACACATTAAGAGAATGGCATGTCAAAAATACACCAGCTCAACTATACTCATGAAAAAAAAAAACAGGAGGCCTCAGATACAGAACTTGCAAGAAGACAGTCTAGCCAAGCTGTTTAACCTAATCTATTTGCCAATCAATGAAATGACACAGCGATTCAGATTTTGTGAAAGTAAAGAAAATAAAAAACAAGTAATATATTCTCAGTAGATCAAGGCCCATTTTGAAGTTGTCAGAATGCTAAGCAGAACAACAGTGCCTGAAAAATTATACTGATAAACCTCAAGCTCATTATTGCGATTTGATTGCACTGATGCATCTCATATAAACCTGAAGTTTACATATAAAACATTCGGAAGAAAAAACAATTACATGAATATGAATGAGAATTGAAATGCAACCTTTTCAGTCAATTTGATCTCCATTTATCTCCATGCAAACTGGCAATGCAAAAAGCAACTATTTATCTACTGTAAACAACTCTTCTTAAAACTCTAGTCATGTAATTTACTCTCTGCCATGACTACCCGTAATCTACTGGACATGCCTGTACTATTTATGTCCATGTGTTTGGTTGAGTTATGGGTATAATAGGTCTGTAACCTTCTGGTAACTAAACAACTCTGGCAGCGTTCCATAAAAACAGATATTCACTTCACAACAGGACAACCCTTTAACCCATTTTGATAACTGAAAAAAAGAAGAAAGAAATGTCACTTATCTGTATCTTTTATCATTACAGACACCAACACTTGAAACACTAAATCTAATTGTGAAACACTCCCATCCATTATACTGTACTCAACAACAGAAGCGCAAGGCTCTTGTTAAAGCTAGAATCATTAGTTACTACATACATTTTTGGACTTATGAATTATTGATATATACCCATTGATTCTTGAAGAATATAACTTTTAAATACCTCAGGTGCTTAATTCCACTGTCATACCCGATCAGAACCCCAAATATAACCTTTTTTTTTTTGCTCCAATGTTTGTAAACAACATCAATGTAAACAAACACTGTATACTGTAGCTTCAAAATATGGTTAAAATTTACATTTTGATATCATGGATGGTCAGTTCTTGCATCCATAGCTCTGTCTATATATTTGAGAGTGGTAACATTTCTCCAGGGCCATCCCTCAGCTTTTACCAAAAAAAGAGTTGGGTTGACTATTTTGTTTTTGTTTCAACTAAGGATTCTAGCATTAAAAAGGTGACCTAAATTCTTTCTTTAAAATCTGGTAGCATATATACAGTATAAAGCCATTTGTTCCTGGAAATGTGCCATTCATCCAACCAAGTCTTTTTTGCTGCACTCATTTCCCACCCAATGGATTTCTTCCTCAAAAATAATAACTTCAGAATATACTGTAGAACACTTTAGCCTTCCAGGCTATGTTGAACTGTGAACCAAAAACCTTTCTCCATCCCACGACCGAAAAAATTAAATATTGTTCCGCAACTAGTATAAACTCTAATATGCCCTCAGCTCCACTTGACTTTTGCTCGACAAAATTGGATCTTCCCCTTTCAATGACCCATAATCTATTGAAAAATACATCTAATGAGAATTTGAGGTCTGAATCCAACGCCGCCATCTCAACCACACTTCCATTGATATTGGCACAGTCTTAGAGGATTTACACCCACGGATTGAGACAGTCTTTGAAGCAGTGTTATTATCAGCAGCAGTAGAATAGAGAAAGAGGGTGCAGTCTTATGAATAATCACAATGAGGATGACGATGAAGAATATTACGATGAAGGGACAGTAGAAAAATCTGATAAATCTATTCCAAGCCAATTGGAATGGTTTCAAAAATCTTAACAGGATGCAAAAAAAAAAGATAACTGCATTATTTGAATGTGGGAGCTTTGTAGGTGTTATTTAGAAAAGTCAGTCATTAGGGGCAGGTGGATAGGATGGAGAGATTAGATGATGAAGGAGTACAGAGGAAACAACAGTGTCCTGTGACAGATGCACGAGGAGGTGGAGCAGCAGCAGATGGCTGTAGATGTTTTTTTATACAGTTAGTCTGCTTTGAGACATCCCTCCCAGGACAGAGTGTGTGGTGTCCTAACCATATGCCTTCATATAACACAATTACTCCATATTGACCTAGTATTTCTCTAATGCTGGTGATTTCTACACTCAACTGCTCCCAGCAATATAAACGACAAAGCTCTGTTTGTTGTTGTAGCACTAACTTTGAGGACTTGTGGGGCAGTTGAGTCTAGGAGTATATGACTATGTTGTCTTCACTAGGAGGGTTTCAAAGAAATAAGTGCCGTCATTTATACTTCAGGGGAAATCCATACTTTACATCACCGTACACAGGATATTATCAATTAACATTTTTACATGAAGAAACGTTTAAGCTGAAACCAGAAGCCAGTGTTGGCAAACATTCTATTGGAGTTGTTTCAATGTCAGTAGTGGTTTAGATGTCCAGAATTCAGGCTAAAGCCAAACATCCTCTGATCTACCTGGTTTCCCAATATATATTACATTGCAAAATGTCTTAAACGATCAAAGATGATAACTGCAATGTTCCCATTTTTCTTTACCCACATGTTGCTTAACTGCAATGTATTGATTTGCTTAAAATTGACCTAAATACATGATACAATAGAAAAAGAAGAAGATACCATTCAGCTTCACCCTTCTTACCAGCTGTATGATCAGAGGATTTCTAGTTGTGAAATCATTTGCAGAGGAGTGGAGATGGGATGTCTGAGGTGGCTGTGTCATGCTCTCTACCAATACATAGTGTACCTCATGTAGCCTTCGATAAATGCTTCCCATCACAATAGTAATTTAATGTTGTTCTAAGTTAAGCATTATTAGGTAACCCGGTTAGCATGTTAGTGCTCGAACCATGAGGGTGGGAATAGAGCCATTTCCTGTGCAATACAGTACATGCCAGTCAACCTCTTTTATTAAATCAAAGCCATAATATAACCTGTACCACATACATTATATTCCTCATACTTTCAGCTTAACTACAAACATACTTTGTTTTCCATTTAAAATCTTTGGACCAGCACAACATTTTAAGAGGGCACGACAACACCTTTTCCCCCTCAGGAGACTGGAAAGATTTGGCATGGGTCCCCAGATCCTCAAAAGGTACTACAGCTGCACCATCGAGAGCATCCTGACTGGTTGCATCACCGCCTGGTATGGCAACTGCTCGGCATCTGACCATAAGGCGCTACAGAGGGTAGTGCGTATGGCTCAGTACATCACCGGGGCCAAGCTTCCTGACATCCAGGACCTATATACTAGGCGGTGCCAGAGGAAGGCCCAAAAAAATTGTCAGAGACTTCAGTCACCCAAGTCAGACATGGCAAGCGGTACCAGAGCGCCAAGTCTAGGACCAAAAGGCTTCTACCCCCAAGCCATAAGACTGCTGAACAATTAATCAAATGGCCACCCAGACTATTTCCCCGTTGGTTTTTACACTGTTGCTACTCACTGTTTATTATCTATGCATAGTCACTTTACAAATGACCTCGACTAACCTGTACCCCCTCACATTGACTCGGTACCTTCTGTATATATCCTCCTTATTGTTATGTCATTTTCTTCTATTACTTTTTGATTCGATTTTTTTAAACTTTAGTTTATTTAGCAATTATTTTCTTAACTATATTTCTTGAACTGCATTGTTGGTTAAGGGCTTGTAAGTAAGCATTTTCACGGTAAGGTTGTATTCGGGACAAATAAAATTTGATTTGACATGTAGTTGATACAGAACTTTTTAAGCATGGGACCAGATATAATTAGAGCCACCCTAGCGCCATCCCATCTCCACACCGACCGGGTTTGGGTGTGGTGTGTTTTGTTAATAATGTTATAACCTTATACAGAGTAATGAGAAAAGGTGAGACGTACTTTTCTTTTCATACACACTTAAAAAGAGTGAGGTAGATATATACTTGAAGGGAAGGGGGAAAAAAAGTCCCCCAGCCATGACACCAAAGAAAGTACATATCAAAAATCCAACTTTATAATGAATGAAGGGGCATTTATACAGTGATTTAAACTGATATCACAAAAGGAAAATAAAAAAATAAATAACAATCCTACAGAGAATAACTTCAAAGCTGGAAACTTTTTCAAAAGATGAGGAGAAATCCTTCAAAAACACTTTTCATACTGACACCCCCAGTAAGACCTATTCAATTCATGACATTGAAATGTGACCACTTCCCTGGACTTTAACCCATCCTTATTTGGTGTACAGGTGCCATGTTTAAGGAGACAAACAATAGAAACTGTTTTCACTTTGATCGTAAGAGAATGAGTATGACAACACAAATGAAATGAATGATAAAGGAGAATAAGCACTAATGCTGCACTTGAAATCTAAGACACAAAAAGATAACTTTGATTATGGATGAGCATTATTTGAGAGGATGACGAGTGGTTGGGATCATTAAGGCAAACAAGACAACCCAATTAGCCCTATCAATTGAGAGGCAGGAAAATGAATGGGTTAAAACACCAGATCCAGTAGAAAAAAGAAGATCCTGTGCAACTAATCCTGACTTCAAAAGGAGGCACTGGGGGAGGCAGGTGTACTGCACATTTCAGTGTGGGGCTGGAGGGGAGGGGAGAGGGCACTATTGGACTCAACAGAGAGGTGAAACAAGCAGAGGACAGTAATGAGAATGTATGGAGAAAGCAAAACATGTACTTCGACCTGAGATTAAGTTGCACCTAGGGGGCAATAACTAGGTACTAGACAACTGGTACAAAAAGGGTGCCAAACGTACACACTCGCACACGGAGCTACGGTGTCCATTCGAACTAATAATAATAATAATAATAATAATAATAATGATAATTATATAGAAATCTACAAAAAATAATGCAAAGAAAAACATGTTCATAAAAAAATAAAAGGCATTGGACAATATGTTGTGATACAGACAACCTGTTCTGGGGTAAAGAAGAGAGAAAGGTCATTTTTTTTAAATATTTTTTTTTGCTAGAAGTATGAAGCATAAGAAATGGACTGTAGTGGAGATCATAAAATAGTCAACCTGAAGGATTTCTTTATATATATAACATCCAAAAAAGAAAAAGAAAAAAATAGCAGCTTTATTCTGTACAGACATAGAAGAGAACATCTGAACCGTATAAAAGTTATAAAAGTGACAAACCAATGATGTGTGTGTGACAATGATCCTAAGGTCTAACATACAACTGTAAGACCTTTATATAAATGTTTGAATTGTACAGAGAGACTAATGACTAGTCTAAAAAATACCTGTTGTGTACAATGCCTTTAGCAGACTTATGTATGCTCACAACATGGAGTTCTGTTAAGTCCTTTAGTTCTCCTTGTATCAGAACTGATTCAATACCTTCCACTTCAGGTTTATCTCTGTATGTGTTGTATTTTTGGCGCCAAGTCCTTTTTGTTCAATGTCTCTGTTGGTGATGTTGGTGTTTTCATCTCTCAGATGACACATACAATAAAATAGGACTCCAAATAAGGGCTCTGATGTGAACCCGAAAAACCCCAGAAAAGAAAACAGGCAAATTCCTTTTACAATTTGATTGTAATTGTGAAGTAGAAACAGAAAAAAACCCAGCAATGTGGGAGTTTTAGGATGCTTGATTGTGTTTCTCTCCATGTCCAATCAAAGAGAGAATTGAAGAGCAGGAGGGAGAAAATTGCTAAGTTTGATTTGGCAAAACATATGGCAGATTTACAATAACCCCTCCTCAATCTACCCACTCCTGAAAACATTCCCTCCTACCCCGGAATATTGACAGGAAAACCAATGAGCCTAGTCCAGAATACATCAATGTCTGAAATATGGGAGGAGAAGTATATTGATGGAAAGAAGTGTGGAAGAGGAGCTCTATCTTACTGTCAAGAGAATCATGTGTTTGTATAGAAATACACAATCAGATATATACAACCTTCTCTCTGAGATCATCAAAAAGTGCTCTTCTGTCGGATCTGCTGGCAGATATGCTTAAAATAAGTTATTGTCTCTCACCTACAATACCTGTCAGTCAGGGAATATTAATAAGTCTGTATTTTTGTCTTTCTTTAAGGATTTTTGAAAAAAAGTAACAAATACTCTACAAGAAGGAAACACCAGAGCTCCCCAGTGTTGTAGTTCTGTTTGAGCCACCATGCTCCAAATGCTTTAACAGGTTTCTGTACTGTTTCTCAGTCTCGGGATTCAATCATACATCTTGTTAATATTTCATTTTTTAAAGAAAAGACTCCTACTGCAGTAGAGTAGTATAATGTCTGTCAGTTATTCACTCATCCATCCCCCCATTAGAACTAAAGCGGAGGAGAAGTTTATGTTACCCTGTCTGAGAAGAGGAGGTGGAGAGGGGTGATCTGGCTGAGGGGAGAGGAGGGGGGCTAGGGATCAGCAGGCTGAAGACTGGGGCAGTGGCAGCGCCCGCTCGTTCTTGCGCCCCCCGTTCATGTGAGCGTAGTTCTGCGTGTCCTCAAAGTTGGGCCGTAGCACTACCACTGGCCCGTTGGCCGATACCTGTGCTGAATGCTTGTCCAAAGCCAGGCTTGGCGAGGCTGAGGCAGAGGCAGCAGGGACTGAGGTGGAGGGGGAGCCAGGTCCCATCAGGGTACTAGAAGGGCCTTGTATTGGAGATAACTGCTGGGGAGGAGGGGGCGCTGAGCCCCGTGTGGCCCCCATAGGTCCCTGGGAGGGCTGAGGGGCGGCAGTGGGGGGTCTGCTGGGTGCAGGGTCCAGTGGCACATTCTCCATGTTCTCCACCTCCATGTCCAGCTCCTCAGTGTCCGGGGGCTTGTTCTCCTTGCTGAAGAAGAAACTCATCTCACTGAATGGAGGCTCCAGCTCCTCCTTGAGGCTGTTGATGATCTCCAGGAAGGAGGGACGCATCTTGGGGTTGTACTGCCAGCACATCCGCATCAGTTCAAACCTAAGGACAACACACAGACAATCTCAATTATACATATATCATTACATCTTCTCACCAGAAGATGGCAGAGTACACCAATATTATAGAGCCCATGAAAATGTTTCTGATGTTTCTGAACCAAAGAACTTCCAGAACTTTCTATACAAACAACCACTGCAAACTATACATAGTATCTCAGTTTGAATGTACCATCATAATATACTGTAGAATGTGTCACAACTACACTATATGTCCAAAAGTATGTGGACACCTGCATCCCAAAGGTGTTTGATGGAGTTGAGGTCAAGGCTCTCTGTGCATGACAGTCAAGTTCTTCCACACCGATCTCAACAAACCATGTCTGTATGGATCTCGCTTTGTGCATGGGGGCATTGTCATGCTGGAATAAGAAAGGGACTTCCCCAAACCGTGACCACACAGTTGGAAGCACAAAATTGTCTAGAATGTCATTGTATGCTGTAGCGTTAAGATTTCCCTTCACTGGAACTAAGGGGCCTAGCCCAAACCATGAAAAACAGCCACACACCATTATTCCTCTTCCACCAAACCTTACTGTTGGCACTATGCATTCGGGCAGGTAACATTCTCCTGGTGTAACAGTATAACTTTAGACCGTCCCCTCGCCCATACCCGGGCACGAACCAGGGACCCTCTGCACGCATCAACAACAGTCACCCACGAAGCATCGTTACCCATCGCTCCACAAAAGCCACGGCCCTTTCAGAGCAAGGGGAACCACTACTTCAAGGTCTCAGAGCAAGTGACGTCACCGATTGAAATGCTATTTAGCGCGCACCACCGCTAACTAGCTAGCTATTTCACATCCGTTACACTGGCATCCGCCAAACAAAGACTGTCCGTCGGACTGACAGATTGTGAAGAGTAATTCATCACTGCAGAGAAGGCATTTCCACTGCTTCAGAGACCAATGGCGGCAAACTTTACACCACTCCAGCAGACGCTTGGCATTGCGAATTATGATCTTAGGCTTGTGTGCGGCTGCTCGGCATGGTACCCCATTTCATGAAGCTCCCGACAAACAGTTATTGTGCTTCCAGCGGCAGTTTGGAACTTGGTAGTGAGTGTTGCAACTGAGGACATATGATTTTTACGCTATATGTGCTTCAGGACTCGACGGTACCGTTCTTTGAGCTTGTTGCCTACCACTTCACAGCTGAGCCGTTGTTGCTCCTAGATGCTTCCACTTCACAATAACAGCACTTACAGTTGACCGGGGCAGCTCTAGCAGGGCAGAAATTTGATGAACTGACTTGTTGGAAAGGTGGCATCCTATGACGGTGCCACGATGAAAGTCACTGAGCTCTTCAGTAAGGCCATTCTACTGTCAATGTTTGTCGATGGAGATTGCACGGCTGTGTACTCGATTTTATACACCTGTCAGCAATGGGTGTGACTGAAATAGCCGAATCCACTAATTTGAAGGCATGTCCACATACTTTTGTATATATAGTGTAGACAGTAAATCATAAATGAACATACTGTGAAAGGCCAGCGAAAGAACACAGAAAACGTCAAAACAACATAATAAAAGGAGAATCATTACAGTTGGGTGCGGTGCTCCCCCACACACCACATCTTAAATTATACACAAACAAGCTAAGAATACCTTCTAAAGCCTCAGAATACCTTCATAAACACCTCAGTCATCTCCCTCTATCTCCCAGCAGCCACCTCTCTCTGTCTGATCTCACAACAGCCTGTACAGCTGGGTATTCTAGCCTCTCTGCACCAAAGCATTCTGGGTAGTTAAGCAGACACTTAACTTCAAACTATGTTTTAACCAGCCATGGGTTGTTTTTCACCCTCTCAGTTAGTCTTTTAAAGTTGTCTTTCAGATGGCTAAACTAAACCCCGACTCCAAGACCTCCCATGAAAATGTCTGTAATGCTTGGAGCTGAGCCCACGCTCCAGAGTAACCTGTCTGCTTGGCGTTGGCCTGCTGCAAATTCTTCCTGAGCCATCTGTCGCTGTGTGTAACACTCGTTGATGTGAATACGCTGCAGTATATCCTCTCTGCTTGTCAGCACTCAGCTCCTCATCACACACAAACACATTCCAGGACCTTTTAGCAGATTTCACTCACATCATGGTATGTAAACGTTGCATTGTTCACAACATTATAAATAACCAAACCAAAGCTGGCCAGAGTAGAGCTAGAGAGAGCAACCAATGCTATGCCAGACCATTAACGTAAACAGGAATCTTCAGCTGTAGACCATTAACATGTTCCCCAATATCACCACTCAGAAAACCATATCTTTTCATGCAGCTCCCTAACATTGGATCAAATGTGTAGTCATCCTTTACCATAGAACAATAGTTCAGATATATCAAAAATGTCTATCTAGTATAAATATTTCATTTGTCACTCATGCCCATAATTCAGCTTTGAGGGAAAGTAGCCCTTTGAAAATCAGAATTTCCTAACTAATTAAGGATATGATACACGTGGTAAAACCTTTCAAATATGACTCATCCCTTTCTCTATTATGTTCTCCTTGTCTTCTCTGTCATTGATGTTGCCAATCATTTTTATGATTACTTTATTGGCAAAGTGTCAAATTTAAGCAGGAAATGCCAACAACGAAAAGTGAGCCATCATATTCATGCATTACAAAAAAAACATAATTATAGAATAGCATTGCAAATTAGAATTTTGTAAAGTTAGTCTGGGTGAGGTGGAACAATTATTGTTATCGATCAATGATGACAAACCTCCTGGAAGCGACAATTTAGATGGAAAGCTACTGAGGATGGTAGCTGACTCTATAGCCACTCCTATCTGTCATATCTTTAATCTGAGCCTAGAGGAAAGTCTTTGTCCTCAGGCCTGGAGGGAAGCCAAAATAATTCCGCTACCCAATAGTGGTAAAGAGGCCTTCACTGGTTCTAACAGCAGACCTATAAGCTTGCTGCCAGCTCTTAGCAAACTGTTGGATTAATGTATTTGACCAAATTCAATGCTTTTCTCTGTAAACAAATTAACAACAGACTTTCAGCATGCTTATAGAGAAGGGCACTCAACATGTGCTGCACGAACACAAATGACTGATTTAGTTGAAATGAATTGATAAGAAGAAGATTGTGGGAGCTGTACTGTTAGATTTCAGTGCAGCCTTTGATATTATTGACCATAACCTGTTGTTGAAAAAACGTATGAGGTGTGGCTTTTCAACCTCTGCCATATCATGGATTCAGAGCTAACTATCAAATATAACTCAAAGGGTGTTCTTTAATGGAAGCTTCTCTAATGTCAAACATGTAAAGTGTGATGTACCGCTGGGCAGCTCTCTAGGCCCTCTACTCTTTCCTATTTTTACCAATGACCTGCCACTGGCATGATTTCAACTATATACGCATCAGCAACCACAGCTAATGAAGTCACTGAAACACTCAAAGAGGGTTTTGGAATAGGTGGCCAGTAATAAACTTGTCCTGAACATCTCTAAAACTAAGAGCATTGTATTTGGTACAAATCATTCCCTAAGTTCTAGACCTCAGCTGAATCTGCTAATGAATGCTGTGGCTGTTGAACAAGTTGAGGAGACTAAATTACTTGGCGTTAACTTGCATTGTAAACTGTCATGGTCAAAACATATAGATTCATTGGTGGTAAAGATGGGGAGAGGTCTGTCCGTAATAAAGAGATGCTCTACTTTTTTTACACCACACTCCAAAAAGCAAGTCCTGCAGGCTCTAGTTTTGTCTTATCTTGATTATTGTCCATTCATTTGGTTGAGTGCTGCAAGGAAAGACCTATTTAAGCTGCACCTGGCCCAGAACAGAGCAGTACGTCTTGCTCTTCATTGTAATCAGAGGGCTGATATAAATACTATGCATGCCAGTCTCTCTTGGTAAAGAGTTGAGGATAGACTGACTGCATCACTTCTTTTTAAAAGAAACAAGACTGACTGCTTCACTTCTTTTTATAGGAAACAATGTGTTGAAACTCCCCGATTGTTTGCATGGTCAACTTACACACAGCTCTGACACACACACACACTTACCCCACCAGACATGCCACCAGGGGTCTTTTCACAGTCCCCAAATCCAGAACAAATTCATGAAAGTGTACACTATTATATATAGAGCCATTACTGCATGGAACTATCTAATGGAAGTGAACAGCAAACCTGGTTTAAAAAAACAGATAAAGCAACACCTCACGGCACAACGCCTCTCCCCTATTTGACCTAGATAGTTTGTGTGTGTGTATTGATATGTAGGTTACGCGTGCCTTTTCTATTTTATTAACAAAAAACATGTATTAATGTGGTTCTGTCCTTGAGCTGTTGTCTATTAATGTTCTGTATTATGTCATGTTTCATGTTTCATGTGGACCCCAGGAAGAGTAGCTGCTGCTTTTTCAACAGCTAATGGGGATCCTAATAAAATACCAAATACCCCTCTCTCCCCAGACTCTGATTACAGCAGTGTTCACCTCTGCAACCCTACTGGCTCTAGAGGCCTCTATAATGTAACTCTTCACTAACTCACTACAGTGGAAGTGACCAGCAGCTTTTCCCATATAAACCATCCCCCTAACCCTCACCCTCCCGCCCCTGCGTAACACAACCCACAAGCTCCTGCAATCAGGACACCACTGTGAGGCTGCCATAGAAACCTGAGGTTTGTGTCTGCCTAACACTTGCCCCTCTCTCACCCCTCTCTGTAAGGTGAGGTCAGCCATGGAGAGTGGAGGAAAAAAAGGGAATGCCTTCACATTGAGATCAGAGGCAGAGGAGAAATGCATATACGCAGAAGAGCCACCTGACAGCTAAGGAGGCTGTTCTCTCCCACTTTCCAGACAGACATTTCTTAATGAGCCTAGAAATTCAGGCTCTGTCTGTATGTCTCTCTCGCTCTCTCTATTACAGGATAGGGCTGATGAGCAGACACTGATCTGTTGCCTCGTACCCTCACTAATGGGGAATGAGGGAAATATTTCACACACAGGCCGTGGCATCCCTTCTATGGGCCTCGGCTTACTGCTGAGGCGGGAGCTCCTGTCCCGCCAGCTGAGCATGGGGGCCATGATGTCACTGAGCTTAATTTAAACCGTGACGTAAATGTCACCAGTCAGGCCTTCGCTTAGCTCCCCCCTGGCATACAGATCTCATGATATAGTATGCACATTTGGCCCCTCAACTCTAAATAGAAGCAGCAGAGGCAATATTCGCAAGATGGCGCTGTAAATCTTTAGATTTAGCTAGGAAACAATACCAGACAGTGAGCTGGTACTAAAGGACAATAATATCTGAAAATGCACCTAAAGAATAAGCATACCAGTGGAACAGGAAGTAGGAAAAACATAGCATCTTGAAGGAGTGGCTAATAGTGTCATTGAGAAATGATCCTACCCCTGACCCAGCCCAAGAGCGAGATTGACATTGAGAGAAAGAGAATGGGACTCACAGCATGTCAGGGCAGTTGTCAGGCTTGTCCAGGAGTCCTCCCTCCATGACGAAACGCAGCACCTGCTCGTTGGACATGCCCTGGTACGGCTGCTCAGACAAGGTGGCAATCTCCCATAACACCACCCCAAACGACCTGCAGGGGACAACCGAGAGGATACAGGCCTATTAGACAACACATTAGCTGCTGCATAACTGTGGTAGAACCATGCAGGGTAATACAAGCTAAAACATCCATACACAGGGCCCAGCAGGGCATGTAACTAGTCTCTGGAAGCTCTTTACAATGATGGCGCTGCATAGTACAAGGTTGAGTAAGAATGATCCCTCACAGTATAAAGCAGATGGTTCAAAGAACAGAAGAAAAGTTTATTCATAAATTCATGTTCCATATATTAATCAAAAAAGTACATAGACTGCATTATGTCTGTCATATGTAAATGTTTGTGTCATCTTGCCTTATCCATGTGTTGTTCATTAATAACATGAGACGGTATACTACCCAGAGACCACTAAGGAACTGCAACAGAAAACCAAAACCTAAGCTTGACACAAGAAAACAAAGAGTGCATCGTTGCCAATTATTATTTGTTAGCTCTCCAAGGCCACTGGCTAGGGATCTAAGACGGCTCTCAACACTCTTTAAAAAAGCCTATTACAACACTGACTTGTATCTAATTGGCTGAAACAGGAGAGTGTTGAAAGACAAAACCACATTAAGAGACTTTTTTAGATAAAGACACCTACTGGTAAATCTCATAAGAGCCCAGAATGGGTTCCCACAATGCTCCTTTTCATCTGCCTGACTTCAAAGAGGAAGATAGGGAGTGGGATGTGGAGGTGGGTTTCTGTTGGCACTCTAACCCATAATTTGAAAACATCTGGAGGAGTTTAAGTGTGCTTGTAGGGACAGACCCGTGGGACACTTTCGATTGAGAAACAAAAACTAAGGAGCTAGTAAACAGCTATATTTCTCTAATGCAGCCCATTCCAGAGAGAGAACTGGGCGGAGCCTTGATCTGCTGTTCTAAACTCACTCCATGGTCCTGAGAGCACAAAGGTACATGACTAAACAAGAACTATTTTTCACTGCCAAGACTTACTGTATCTACTAACTATAATGGCATCCAGATAACCTCCGATCTTCCTTCCCACTGGGCACACCCAATGTTGTTTCCACGTCGTTTCAATGGAATTACGTTGAACCAACACAGAATAGACTGTTCCCAGTGGGTTAGGACATGGGCTGTGTGTGTGTGAAGTGATCTGCCGTTTTTTCCCAAGCTAGGGCATGCAATGTTCTAGAACACATACAGAGTACACTTGTTGTTCTGCGCAGGCCTGCTAACTCTGCGTGTGTATGAGTCAGGGAGGACAGCGGGGAGCTCGTACCAGACATCAGAATTTGTGGTGAACACGCCATCTTTCAGCGACTCTGGAGACATCCAGCGGACCGGCAGAAGGCCTTTTCCTCCTTTCCGATAGTAATCCGTCTCGTAGATGTCTCGCGTCATGCCAAAGTCTGAGAAGAAGAGGAGAAGAGAGGTTTAAATGGCCACTAAATATCCCACTAATGTGAGAAGAGGAGGCACATGAGGCCTTATCCATCACCTCACCTCTCCTTCTCCTGTCCATTTAGATTTACGAGCTATTCCTCCCACTCAAGCACTCAGTGATCTCAAAATACTTACTTTGGAGTACAGCAGAGGGAGTTGAGCGTTAAACTTACAGCGGGGATTATGAGTACTACTGTATTTTGAGGCACTCACCTCCGATCTTGACGGTGAAGTCCTCCGCCACCATGCAGTTCCTGGCAGCCAGGTCTCTGTGGACAAACTTGTTGGCGTTGAGGTATGCCATGCCGTCCGCAATCTCTCCTGCCATCTGGATCATCTTCTTCAGCGGGGGCAGAACCTGGCTGGACGTGTTCTGTGGCAGAGAGGCAGAGACCTGAGCACAAGCAGGCCATTCAGTCTCTCCCTCCAACCTCCCTCTCCCTGTCTGCAGCACTGAACCATGGCCTGGCCTGGAGTCCAGGGCACACCACACAATGGGAGAGACCAACTGAAAGAGGTGTGGATATATCTCCCCCTCCATGTCTTTCGTGTGTGTGTGTGTGTGTTTAACTATTTTTGTGGGGACCAGTAGTCCCCACAATGATAGTAAACAAACACAAATTTGACCAACAGGGGACATTTTGTTAGTCCCCACAAGGTCAAATGGTATTTCTAGGGGGTTTAGGGTTAAGGTTAGAGTTAGAATTACATTAAGGGTTAGGGTTAGAAGTGAGGGTTAGTTTTAGGGTCAGAATTATGAGCTAGAGTTAGGAGCGAGGGTTAAAGTTAGGTTTTTGTGTTAAGGTTAGGGTTAAGGTTAGGGTTAGGGTAAGAGTACAGGTTAGGGTTGGGGTTAGGGAAAATAAGATTTTGAATGGAACTGAATTGTGTGTCCCCACAAGGTTAGGTATACAAGACTGTGTGTGTGTGTGCGTGTGTCATATAAATGCACTGACACAATGGCCTGATATTTGTTGTTTACATTTTTACACAACCGTATGTTTTAAATAGAATGTAGTATGATTAGTATACACAGTATGCAGTTTCTGCAAGTAGTAGGCAAGACAGATTCAGGACAAGGCCATAGACTTGAGTTCTGTGAGAGACTATGTGAGAAAGAGCAGAAGGGGTAATGTACGTACCTCTTTCCGGAGTGATCGCAGGTGGCTCTTCAGGTCTCCACGGGTCATCAGCTCCATTATCACCAAGGTGGGCTGGCCCTGAGAGACCACGCCCAGCAGACGCACCTACACCAATTAGAACACAGAACAGATATAGCATCAGAGAAATGAGTACAAACAATTCTCATTGATGTAGTATTTCTTATGAAACTTTTGGGCAATAAACATTATCTCTGTGCTATTATTGGGCAAGAAACATTATTTCTAAGTGTTATTAATCGAACTGACTGAAGTGATGTGGAATGTTCTGGCTTTTGAAACTACTCTGGCTCCTCTTAACTAAAGCTACTGAGGAGCTTTGAAGAAAGCAAGAAAAAAAATCTCCTCTTTGCCTCTAAATTATTCAAATTGAGCTTAATAATTAAATGTTTGACTTTTAAACATCCAGACATGCTAAAAGATTGTAACATAGTCTTTCCAAGGGGGAAATCCTTAACACTTCCGTTTAGCTGAATTAATGAGGATTTGGCTGTGATAGAGCTTAACGGTCTCAGGTCACACAGTTATAGCTGGCCTCAGGTTATACTGGAATTATACTGCATCTCCTTGGGTAGTGAACCCTGGATTTGACCTCTGACCTCAACAGTCAGCTAGGTGTCTCTGACCCTATGCATCAGGAGGGGTGACTTACAACTCCCAAGCTGATGGATCTCTTTCCTTTGTTTCTAACTTTTAACCTTTGAAATTGAGGCAATACCTTATAATTTAAAAGCAAATGTTTCTGAGCCAATATCCCTGATGTTAACTGGTGTTTTGGACTCTCTCACCACGTGGTGACAGTTGAACTCCTTCATGACAGAGGCCTCATTGAGGAACTCGATCCTCTCCCTCATGCTGGCTGACTCGTTGACTGTCTTGATGGCCACGCGGGTCTCAGGCTCGTCCTTAACCACGCCCTTAGCCAGGCCCTCATACACCATGCCGAAGGAACCCTGGCCCAACTCCTTGTGCATGGTGATTTTCTCCCTGGCCACCTCCCACTCATCTGGAACATACACTGAACACAGGAGGAGAGGACAGTCAGAGACAGCCATCATCTAAGGAGACATTGACAAAATCTCATCATTAAAATGACAGTAGGTCTTCAGAGGATTCTTACTCTCGGCAGCACTGAAGTACTCAGGGTTGACAGAAGCATAGAGGACACCATTCCCCAGCCTGTCACTGTTCCTGTGGATACAAACACATCTGTGTGAGCCATGGGAGGCAGATTTGGCAACAGATAAATGGGATTGTTCATTCAGCAGAAAAGCCTACGATCTTATGAACTGACTATGGCAGGAACATGATCACAATAGCACTATTATATCATTAAATGGATTAAGATTGCATTAGTCAAATGTTTTGTTATTTGTTCTAGTGATCATTCAGCTTCTCTTACCTCTTTTTGTTGATAAAGAAGAGTACAGTGATGAGGCTGGCGATGAGAATTATCACGATGATGGGGATGATGATGACCAGATAGAATGCGTTGTCATAGTCCCCTGCAACCAGATGAAAACAGAACAACTATTCAAATCTGACCAGTGAGAAAAGGAAGATGAAATAATTGAAACATTGAAATAATTTCTGGGCATGAAAACAATCTATACAAAAAGTCCTTTGAAGAGTGTAATTTATGTGGAAATGCATGTGTTCTCCATACGTTTGGGTGGGGGCACGTAGAAGGACACTGGCTCAGTCCAGGACCCATTTCCTGCCAGGGAGGTGGCACGCACGCGGGCAGAGTAGTTCCCATAGCCCAGGTTGGTCAGACGAGTTCCTTTGTGAACACGGTAGTGCTGGCGTGACACACACTCGTGTTTCTCAGGCTGGGAGAATAGACACACACAGACAGTGTCAACCTGAGGGTTGAGGCCCTGCAGAGCTCCCATAGGCCTCAGGAGTACTGGTCCATGCAGACTCACCTCGGTGCCCTGGCGGAACTTGATCTCATACATCAGGATGAGGCCATTGGGGTTGACAGGCTCTGGCCACCTCAGCAGCACCGACCCCTCCACCTTCTCATCCCTCTCCTGGATCACGCTGCCTGGCATGTCATCTGCTTTGTCTGATGGACAGAGACACACTGGATATCAGATGGCTTCCTACTCATTAGCCATGTCCAAAAAGGCATAGTGAGTCTAGAACGATAATCTATACAGATGGCTGCTGTTGTTGAAGCCTTTTTCTAGCGACTGTGTGTGACTGCCTCACCTGCAGGTTTGGTCCTGGAGAAGACGAAGGCTCCAGCGCTGCAGCGACGGACCTCCTGGTTACAGGCGTGGATGTCGATGCGGTACACAGTGAAGGGCTGCAGGTTGGGGATCTCGATAAACTCTGTCTTGCTCCGGTCCTCCATGAAGGGGAACTCCCTCTCAGGGGGCTCTCCTTCTGTCCTATTACCCTCCAGGCCTGTGGTGTTGCCACCCCGTGCCAGGGTGCTGTTAGCGACACCAAATAGATCCCTACGTCGCCGGTCTGGGGGTCTGAGGGACAAAGGGGGTCCAAAAAAATGTGAGAGAGACCCATTGACTGACTGCAGCACAAAAGGCACAAACGTGGCAAAGAAAGACAAAGGATAAAAGACAGAGGTTGAGGAGGAGGAGGAGAGCAGATGTGTGGGCTTTCAGCTTCTCTGGAAGGGAGTAGAGGCGAAGTTAAAGAGGAGAAAGGGGAATACGAAGTCAGCCAACCATACAGTAATATACTCTGGAACATCGGTTACAGACAGCACACTAGGGCTGGGAATTGCCAGGGACCGCACGATATGATATTATCACGATACTTAGGTACCGATGTGATTGTATTGCAATTCTCACAATTCCCAGGATTCTATATGTATTGTGATTCGATACTGTGGTTATATTGCGGTTTGATGTTCCAAACATATTGCTCACCATGTCTGTTGCAGAGGGACAAGAAAGAGCCATGAGCAAACACATGTTTATCAGTCATGGAAATAAAAGTGCTGTAAACATATTGGCTCACCATTTATATACTAAACAAAAATATAAATGCAACAGACATTTTCAGACATTTTCCATACACACAAAAAGCTTATTTATCTCAAATTTTGGCCAGAATTCTTTGTACATCCCTATTAGTGATCATTTCCCCTTTGCCAAGATAATCTATCCAGCTGGCAGGTGTGGCGTATCAAGAAGCTGATTAAACAGCATGCTCATTACACAGGTGCACCTTGTGCTGGGGACAATAACAGGCCACTCTAAAATGTACAGTTTTGTCACACAACACAATCCTCAAGGTTCCGTTTTAGGACCACTATTGTTTTCATTATATTTTACCTCTTGGGGATGTCATTCGAAAACATAATGTTAACTTTCACTGCTATGCGGATGACACACACCTGTTCACCGGATGTACTACCTGTCCCAGACCTGCTGTCTTCAACTCTCTGGAGACAGCAGGAGCGGTAGAGATACTCTCAATGATCGGCTATGAAAAGCCAACTGACATTTACTCCTGAGGTGCGGACTTGTTGCACCCTCGACAACTACTGTGATTATTATTATTTGACCATGCTGGTCATTTATGAACATTTGAACATCTTGGCTATGTTCTGTTATAATCTCCAACTGGCACAGCCAGAAGAGGACTGGCCACCCCTCATAGCCTGGTTCCTCTCTAGGTTTATTCCTAGGTTTTGGCCTTTCTAGGGAGTTTTTCCTAGCCACCGTGCTTCTACAGCTGCATTGCTTGCTGTTTGGGGTTTTAGGCTGGGTTTCTGTACAGCACTTTGATATATCAGCTGATGTAAGAAGGGCTATATAAATAAAATGAAAATACATTTGAATGCCACAGATGTCTCAATTGTGCAATTGGCAATCTAACTGCAGGAATGTCCACCAGAGCTGTTGCCGGATAATTTAATGTTAATTTCTCTACCATAAGCCGCCTCCAATGCCATCTTAGAGAACTTGGCAGTACGTCCAAGCTGCCTCACAACCGCAGCCCAGGACCTCCACATCTGGCTTCTTCACCTGCGAGATCGTCTGAGACCAGCCACCTGGACGGCTGACGTAATTCTGTCTGTAATAAAGCCCTTTTATGGGGAAAAAATGTATTCTGATTGGCTGGGCCTGGCTCCCCAGTGGGTGGGCCTGGCTCCCCAGTGGGTGGGCCTATGCCCTCCCAGGTCCACCTATGGCTGTGCCCCTGCGCAGTCGTGAAATCCATAGATTAGGGCCTAATTTATTTATTTCAATTGACTGATTTCCTTTTTGAACTGTAACTCAGTAAATTGTTGTTTAAATTGTTGTATGTTGCATTTATATTTTTGTTCAGTATAAAAAGAAAATAGGAAAAAAAGCTAGAGAAGGAGAAATACCTGAGTTTTGGTGCAAGTACAGACATTATTTTTAGAGAATCAATACAATAGTCATAGAATCGATATAATATCGTCAAAAATAATAGTGCGATACTCTACTGTATCTAATTCTTCCCCCATCACTACATCACACAATATTGTACATACAGTATACTGTAGCCTACATACACCGCCCACATGACGTCATCGACACCGAGTCACACTGAGCAAAAACATCCCCTTCAACCTCACGGGACAGGGTGGGGTCCTCTACAATAATCCAGAATGGGAATAAGAAGTAGTCATAAGTACATATCATGTAGTAAAATGACAGTTTCCAGTGTGATACAACTCAACTGAGAGTAGAGTACAGTATGTTGAAGTGGCCTGGTGTTATTTGTTGTTGCAGTGTGTCTGTCCAGCTGCAGTGGTCTGCTCCCTGTGGAGCTGTGTGGTGTGATGAGGTCAGAGGGATGGGAGAGAGGTGCAGAGAGAGCACACATCCACACACTGTCAGCAGCCTGCCTGTCCATACAGACGCCTACTGACTGTGTTATCCTACATGTCCTCATCCACAGGACAAATTCACTGCTCAGGGAAAAGTCATGGGAGAATAATAACCACCTTTGATGGTAGTGGTAGTTTTCATATGATAAAGAATAAGGTAAGTAAAGCAATGAACACAAAATCAAAATGGTAAATTTCACCCAAAAAGAGCAAACACGAGAGCCTGCAACAAGACTGCAGACCTCTTTCATGGAACGATGGAGATGTATACACAGTCATGAGGATGATGAGGAGGATGATGGTGTGATGATGGAGAGCCAGGCCGACTGCAGGTGGACCCTAGCTGGAGCCACTGACAACAAGTAGGCAGCTGCAGCAGCAGCTCACCAGATGCTACGGGGCGAGGCCACTGGGAATCCACAACACACAGGGGGACGCTGTGGCGGTACCGAGAGGAGCAGACCTTACCTAGAGGCACATTTTAGGAGACGAGTAACGACTGGCTCTCTCTGAGTCTCTGAAGGAATTCAACAGTCAGCCCACAGTGCAGTTAAGTGGGCTAAAGGAGAATACAGGACTGTCTGACAGTGGTGGGATGTGCTGTATATGTTGAACCAAATGACAGGGAATCCAGAATATATTTAGAATCATGCGGTGTTTGCAGTACACTTGGAAAAGATAAAGTCAATATGTAATGTTGGTTCATCTTTACTTAGCTGAGTCTTTAAGGAGAGGTAAATTAGTGAATGACTGATGAGTTTATCTGAAATGACTGTGACCTCCGAAGGATCCTTTTCTAACTTCACCTAACAGTAGCGGCCAGCAGGGTTTACACAAGAATCCAAGAGAATGTTGTTTCTGCTTTATTTTACATTCCAGCACCTAGAACTTTAGCAACTGTAGAAAGCCAATGACAATGGCTCTCTCAGAACTATTCCTTGTGAGTATGACAATATTATGAGCGGGTGACAAAAGACCTTGAGACTGACCGGGCACCCACGGGAAAATACTATTTACTGTGAGTGGAAAAACACAGCTGACAGACAGATCTGTGGGAAGAAAACAGTAGCCATCGCACACCACTGTCAACATTCCATTCTGACCATTTTAACTGCTCCAGCAAAGTCCACGGTCCAGCTCTCTCCAAAAGTATTAGTTACTATTAACAATACACACAACAGCACTGAGGACTGGCATAGCTTTAATGAACATCTTGTGTAAAAGACAAGTGCTTGGAAGATAGCACAAGACAGCCTGCCATTGAAGACTGGGTCACCCCCGAGATGAATGAGAGGGGTGATGGGTAGACCCCCCCCGTGTGCCAGTGTGCCCAGGAGAGGGGACAAACAGCAGGAATGCCAGAGAGCTGCCAGGGCCAGGCAGAGCAGAGCAAGGGCAGACCTGTCCTCAGATGAACTCCAGACAGAGGACTTAAGCTGAAGCGTGACCATCTAACCAGGTGCTGACTACAGCTGGTGTCCTCCCTCCCCAGCTCCACTTCTACTTTCTCACCTTTTCTGCTGTGCGAGAGATCCTGAGTGGGACATGACTGCACACTCTGTCTCGAGCCAGAACAGTGTGATTTAACGCTACTCTTTTACCACAGCAGCTGAACACAGCAGTCTCTCATGCCAGTGAAAAGTGAGGCCAGAGAAAGGGGACCCAATACTTTTTTACTTCATGCTCATATACAGTATCAAAGCTAGTGGTGTCTGAAGGATACATAGAGAGATAACCAGAGGCTAAGGGGTCAGCAACAGGACAAAACACACAGAAAGCTTTACTGTACTTCCTTCTACATGAGGTCATGTTTGCAACAACCCAATCAGCTGATGTCCAGTCAGTGAATCTAATCGGTCATCACCCATCCCTGTCCCCTGACTATTCTCCTCTACTACTCGAGCCAGTCAGTCTATCCCACTGAATGGTGTTCACTGGTCTGGCCAGCTCTAAGGGGATCTTCCCTTCCCTTCTCTCATTTATTGGAATTCCAGATGGCTTCGCTGTACATTTCCTGGCAGCCGGTCACTCCGAACTGCGCCGCGGACAAAGAGAGCGTGTGAGTGGAGGAGGAGGGAGAGCAGCGAGGAGGGCGACAGAATGGAAAACATTTCCTCTTCCCTCTGTTTCTGTTTCCCCCTCCCTTCGCTCCCTCGCCCCTTCTCCGTAAATCTTGAACTTTTCAATAAACTCACACTAATTCAGAGGCACTTCCCTCGAGTGTTCTGTGATAATGCTGTCTCTGTTGTGGTGGAGGGCCTGTGCATACACAATAATAGCCTTTAGCGGGAGGCAGGCAGGCAGGCCAGAGACCTGGTACTCCTCGGTTTCCTAGACAGCTATACTATAACAAATCAACACAGTCAAATGCAGGGAAGAGAGAGAATGAAAACAATTAGTAACAATAGTGGTCTTGTTTTATTGTTTATTTTCTGAGTTGGACATATTGTTTTAATACTGTGAAAGATCGCATCACAGAGGAGAAGGAAAGGGCATCATAACACTACATGAATGCATGAGCTTGGCCCAGCAGGTGATAAAGAGCAATCTGTACCAAGCAGGCTGGAGTCAGGACTAGGTCTGTGGCGGTCACGAAATTTCATCAGCCGATGATTGTCAAGCAAATAACTGTCGGTCTCACGATAATTGACCGTTAATTAACATAAACACATTTAGCATCTCCTGGCTTCCACACATGCAGACCTTTGGAACATCTACATTTTAAAAAGTCTGATAAATCCATGTAATGTAGCCTACACCTTCACAACAAATCCATTTATCATTTTAGACAGGTCTAAAGAAACATCATATGAATAAAATGTAGTCTATTTCAGAAGAACAGAATAGTTGTCCTTATGTTAAGTCCTGATGTGACTATGCCATATGGCTGTGGGCTACACTAGTTAATTTAGCAGATAAGATTTGCTTAGAATTCCTTGACGTTATTTTATAGTATGAAGAATATAATTGAACAAAGCTGAATAAAATAGAAAGGACATTTTCTCCAAATGATTTAAGGGGGTGTGCACATGCGACTATTCTGTGTTGAGCTGTTAACATAGAAATAGGTACTCCTATATGCTTCATTTATTAATGTAACTTCAGTTGTTCTACAAACGTTGGGCTATATGTTCTGATTTTTAATACCTTCTAAGGCTGCATGATGAGACTCTAATGATGATTTTTTTAAAAGTTGCTTGAAAGGCATGAGCTCTGCTTTGTTATTTGCGCAGGCTGTACACACTTCATCAGTCTCTCATTCACAATTTGAGAAGTACTCGATAATGCCTCGAATTTCCAGGCGGCATCCCCCTTGTGTGGCCATAATGCACCCTAAAAAATGCCTTTTGCAGCCCTTCTCCCTAAATGCTGCCTGCTCCAAAATACCTCTCATCTCACTCACATGGTTCTCCATCACGTGATCAGGTCTTTCTCACAGGCAACAAGTGAAGACCGACACATCGGGGACGCAACTGTGCACATCCTTATCCAATTCCGAGGTGCATATTGAAGATATTGGATGAACTGTTCACATTTACTTTTCATCGGCCAACAAGAAGAGTAGGCCTAAGGAACACTTAAAGCACTAGCCTATGTCAAACTACTATTCCCCCATAGTACAAAAGTCAACCTATTCTATTCTGTGCGAGAAATAAATATTACAAACGTAGTCTGGGACAGTTGTGGGATGCGATCGATTCCAAATTAATACAACCACTAGCATTTAAAAAATGAGGCTGACGCAACAAATCAGAACGTTTAGCTTAAAATGTTGATAAACTATTGGGCTATTTCTTCATATTATAAGGGCAGCAATGTGCACATGGCAGTAGGCTATAAACACACATGTTCCATTAGCAGAAAACATCATTATCAAAAGTCCATGCATGTAATGCTTTTATTATAAAGGTGCATGTTTATGGTGAAAATTATCTTCCCCAAACTTGAAACTCAGGCGTTGCTTATACAGGTATATGCCAGTCAGGTTCTACACCCATTGTAAAGCAGATTAATGTGCTTAATTTTAAGAAGTTATTTGGCCACTTTTATTGTGATACAAACCTTATCAAAACATATAGGCCTATGGGCTAGGCTACATCAGGTGTGTGACTATGATTAGAAAAAGTCACATAAAAAGGCATTGTTTCTTGCCTTAAGCTGGGCATCATTCACAAGTGTTAATATATAATTCACAAGTGATAGGCTGATATTGACCCATATTCTTGATTTAATCTTGTCTTTACATATACTAAATAATATATGTGGGAAATATGTTTTGAATTACAATTGACCATTATCTGCACCTGTCTCGAAACGGGGGCAGGGGGGGAAAATGCATGCCATCTCTGCACTTAAATAGCAAATGGGGGACGCTTTTCCTGTGGTTGATTTTCATGCCAGCCAGGTAGGCTATATTCCTGTTGTAAAGATAAGCAATGTGCTTAATATTTGCTTAATATTAGGATAAATAAATATAGTAGGTCTAGCCCAGGGCTGCCCAACACTCTTCCCGAAGATCTACCGTCCTGTGGGTTTTCAGTTCAACCCTAATTTAACACACCTGATTCTACTAATTAGCTGCTCAACAAGACCTTAACTAGCTGAATCAGATACCCTAAATTAGGGTAGCACTGAAAACCTACAGGACAGTCGATCTCCAGGAAGGGAGTTGGGCAGCCCTGGTCTAGCCTATAGAAAGCTGATGGGATCCTCCTCTTTTTAATAGAGGCCACCATTTCTCACGCAATTACATTACCTGTAGACATGTTGCGCAACAGGAGCTCATGAGCTCTCATGAAGTGTTTTATTAGATTTTCTATTACATTTGCATTGATGTCAGAGTGACTAGAGGGACAATAGAGGTTTTTTTAATGGCGCTGAAGAGGATGGCTGACATCTTACATGCTCCTAACTAATTGTGCTATTTTGTCTTTGTTTTTTTTTGCCTAACTTATTTTTTTACTTATTTTGTACATAATGTTGCTGCTATCGTCTCTTATGACCGAAAATAACTTCTGGACATCAGAACAGCGATTGCTCGCCACGAACTGGAAGAAGATTTTTCCTTTAACGAGTCTGACGAGAAGGATATACTGCTTTCCCGGGAACAGGCCCAAATCCCCATCATTTGTGTGAAGAAAAGACGGCGGAAAAGAGGACGCAGATCGGGCTTCGAGCTAAAGGCTAGAGCTGCCGCTTTCAAGGAGCGGGACACTAATCCGGACACTTATAAAAAATCCCGCTATGCCCTCAGACGAACCATCAAACAAGCAAAGCGTCAATACAGGATTAAAATTTAATCCTACTACACCGGCTCTGACGCTCGTCGGATGTGGCAGGGCTTGAAAACTATTAAGGACTACAAAGGGAAACCCAGACGCAAGCTGCCCAGTGACGCGAGCCTACCAGATGAGCTAAATGCCTTTTATGCTCGCTTCGAGGCAAGCGACACTGAATCATGCACGAGAGCACCAGCTGTTCTGGATGACTGTGTGATATCGCTCTCAGTAGCCGATTTGAACAAGACCTTTAAACAGGTCAGCATTCACAAAGCCGCAGGGCCAAATGGATTACCAGGACGTGTACTCAAAGCATGCGCGGACCAACTGGCAAGTGTCTTCACTAACATTTTCAACCTCTCCCTGACTGATCTGTAATACCTACACATTTCAAGCAGACCACCATAGTCCCTGTGCCCAAGGAAGTGATGGTAAGCTGCCTAAATTATTACCGCCCTGTAGCACTCACGTCGGTAGCCATGAAGTGCTTTGAAAGGCTGGTCATGACTTATATCAACAGCATCAGCAATCACCAACAGCAATATACCCTAGACCCATTCCAATTCGTATACCGCCCCAACAGATCCACAGATGATGCAATCTCAATTGCACTCCACACTGCCCTTGCCCACCTGGACAAAAGGAACACCTATATGGCAATGCTGTTCATTGACTACAGCTCAGCGTTCAACACCATAGTGCCCTCAAAGCTCAAACACCACCCTCTGCAACTGGATCCTGGACTTGTTGACGGGCCACCCCCAGGTGGTAAGAGTAGGCAACAACACATCTGCCTCGCTGATCCTCAACACTGGGGCCCCTCAGGGGTGTGTACTTAGTCCCCTCCTGTACTCGCTGTTCACCCATGACTGCGTGGCCAAACACAACTCCAACACCATCATTAAGTTTGCTGACGACACAACAGTGGTAGGCCTGATCACTGACAATGATAAGACAGCCTATAGGGAGGAGGTCAGAGAACTGGCAGTGTGGTGCCAGGGCAACAACTTCTCCCTCAATGTGAGCAAGACAAAGGAGCTGATCGTGGACTAGAGGAAAGGGTGGGTCGAACAGGCCCCCATTAACATTGACGGAGCTGTAGTGGAGCGGGTCGAGAGTTTCAAGTTCCTTGGTGTCCACATCACCAACAAACTATCATGGTCCAAACACACCAAGACAGTCGTGAAAAGGGCACGACAAAACCTTGTCCCCCTCAGGAGACTGAAAAGATTTGGCATGGGACCCCAGATCCTCAAAAGATTCTACAGCTGCACCATCAAGAGCATCCTGACCAGTTGCATCACCGCCTGGTATGGCAACTGCTCGGCATCTGACCATAAGGTGCTACAGAGAGTAGTGCGTACGGCCCAGTACATCACTGGGGTCAAGCTTCCTGCAATCCAAAACCTATACAATAGGTGGTGTCAGAGGTAAGCCCATAAAATTGTCAGAGACTCCAGAGCCCCAAAACTAGGACCAAAAGGCCCCTCAACAGCTTCAACCCCCAAGCCATAAAACTGCTGAACGATTAATGAAATGGCCACCGGACTATTACATTGACCCTCCCCCCATTTGTTTTGTAAACTGCTGCTACTCGCTGTCTATTATCTATGCATAGTCACTTCACCCCTACCTTCATGAACAAATTACCTCAACTAACCTGTACCCCCACACACTGACTCGGTACTGGTACCCCCTGTATATAGACTTATTATTGTTATGTTATTGTGTTACTTTTTATTATTTTGTATTTTTACTTTAGTTTATTTGGGAAATATTTTCTTAACTCTTCTTTAACTGCACTGTTGGTTAAGGGCTTGTAAGTAAGCATTTCACCGTAAGGTCTACACTTGTTGTATTCGGCACATGTGACAAATAAAGTTTGATTTGATTTGAGTACCAGGCTGTTGGCAGGTTTGGTAGTCTACTAATGACCAGCAGCAGCATCAGAGCTTGTAGAAGCCTAATTAATGTGACTAAACGGTCACATGGAATTTGACTGCCTTCGTGACTCGTGACCACCGGTGTGGCGGTAATACGGTCACCGCAACAGCCCTAGTCAGGACAAAGTATAAGCACTGGGATTTATCAAGCACTAGAGGCTTCACTCTGGAGGTTAACTAGGGGACTAGAATTTGTTTTCCATTCCATTTGTTTTGAGAGAAACTGGTACTAATTCAGTGAATACTCAAAACTGTGCCCTGAATACACAAACACAGTACTGCTCATGCACTCATTTACCTCAGACACACACACACAGTCTGATCTGCCATCTGGTATGGGGAAACAAGTGGCCTGAGTTTACCCTGAAAAAGGCTCAATTTCAAAACGCAATCAGTCTCTCAGTGTGAGTGAGTACATCTGTGTGTCTGTGTGTGTGTATCACAAAGAGTGAGTGTGTGTGTGGGAATGGGTTGGAGTCTTTAAACTGTAAAGCATCCGTAGCCACGAGCAAGGTAAAATGATAACACAACACAGATGTCAGTCCCCATTCTGGCAAACAAAAGGCTAACGGGCTTATAGTGTGCAGCCAGGCCAGCGAGCAGAGCGCAGGCCCTTCAGACTCATTAATCAGATCCCTCTCCCCGGGTTTGTTTGTGCTGCCTAAATTACAGCCTGCTAGGCCTTAATATCCTGCCGCCGCTGTCGTCATGGTGATGGAATCCACAAGTGCCGTAAGCAGGCCTTTGATCCCTGCACCCGTGTCTCTCTCTCTGTCAGGGTCCTCTGACACAGTTCCAGCCCAATCCCTTCCTACCTCCTCCCTTCTGCTCCCCTCCCTCCCTACCTCCGTCCCCTCTGCTCCCTTCCTCCCTGCTCCCTTCCTCCCTCCCCTCTGCTCCCCTCCCTCCCTACCTCCCCTCTGCCCCTCTGCTCCCCTCCCTACCTCCCTCCCCTCTGCTCCCTCCCTCCCCCTCTTCTCCCTCCCTCCCTACCTACCCCCACTCTGCTCCCTTCCTCCCTCCCCTCTGCTCCCCTCCCTCCCTACCTCCCTCCCCTCTGCTCCGTCCCTCCCTCCCTCCCTCCCTCCCCTCTGCTCCCTCCCTCCCTCCCTCCCTTCTGCTCCTTCCCTCCCCTCTTCTCCCTCCCTCCCTCCCCTCTGCTCCCTACCTCCCCTCTGCTCCCCTCCCTACCTCCCTCCCCTCTGCTCCCTCCCTTCCTCCCTCTAAACCCTGATGATGTTTAGATCCTGTCAGTCCCAGTCCCAGGGCTGGGTAATTACAACACCACTGTGTCCTGACCCTGGATCTCTCTCGGCTATTAAAGAAAACAGGACCCAGATTGTGAGCTCAGCTCTTTGATAATCATCTACAAAGCCTCAGAGAAGGGTTTGGTCCAAAAGCTGTTAACAATGGGGAAGGTAGAGTTGTACTATCTTACTGTTGTGTGATCTCTCTCCATAGAGGGAGGCTGCCTGCTGTCTGGCACCTACCTGGGGGTGAAGATAGAATTGTGCAGGAAGTTCTCAAAGACTTTGCGGTAGGAGGCGTCGTCTATCTCTGCCTTCAGGTCCTCCTTGGTCTTGGGGCAGGGGCAGCAAGGGCCCTTATCCCCCCCAGACAGGTCAGACTTGGTGGGCTTGGTGTCCTCCTCCATGTCTGCCAACCCCGTGGCTGATATCCTGATGGGGATCTTCAGCTCTGTTGTACAGTGGAAGGGGAACGGGACCCGTTAGTGAATTACTTTCCCGAAGAAAGCACAAATCCCCTGTGTACAAAAATCTATTATATCGATTCCATAATGTACACAGATAAAAAATACAGAACAGGTTGGATAAGAAGAGGGGTTGGAATGCTGACCTTTGGAGCAGTAGTTGTGTTGGTACAACTCCCTGTCTTCAGCTTGCTGCTGCCAGCGGACCAGGTAAAAAGTGAGATTGCCGTTAGGGTTGAGGGGAGGTGACCATTTCACTACCAGCTTTGAGGATGAGTTGGCATACGCACGGGCATCCATTGGCATAGACGGCTCTGTGACAAAAACACACAAATGTTGAAATGTTGTGAGTGGTGTTTAAAATGTGTCGTTTTCATGAAGCGTTAGAGAAGAGGGATACATTTGATGTGACGTTCTGATAAGAAGTCTTTCAGTTTATCTTAGTTGGGTGAAACGTTGTCCATGGCTGAGGTGACTTGCTGTTGTTTACAGAAGCCGTACTGTAGCCCAGTACTGTCTTACCTGAGGGTCTGGTGCGTATATAGACCACGTCACTCTTGGCTCCCGGGATGTGTTTGTCCTCCACCACAAGGGTGATGGCCTTGACAAAGATGGCGTACTGGGTCCAGGGCTTCAGTGGGGACAGCAACACACCAGGGTCTATCTCTTTGTCCTGAGGCAGGTCCACGTCAACCATGTTCCAACTGTTGGAGCCACACCCATCCTGGCCATCAAACTCTGTGATATTCTGGTGCGGTCTGGAATACATGAAAAACACCGCCTTCGGTAAATGTGAAGTATAAAGGCTCTATAGTAAAATAGTGTAATATCTGTGTGTGCTTTATGCGAGCACTCACGCCTCCTTGTAGTAGACAATGAAGCTGATGAGGTCTCTGTAGTCTGGTGGTCTGTAGCGCTCCCAGGTCAGCTTGATCCGGTTACTCACCGTGCTGTTGGACTTGAACTTCAGGATGTGGCTCTCACCTATAAACACAAACCCCATCTTAGATATATCCCCCTTACAGGAAACTCAATAGTGATATGATAAAATACTACATTGTATTAATTCAAGTACTGAATGAGCATAGAAAGTTAAAGTAATCCCACTCCAGATGTCTGCTGGTGTACTCACAGCTGGCTCTGTCCCCATTGTTGCGGAAATCGTCCTCCTCAAACTTCTCAGTGATTCCCGTCTTCTCCCACATCTTGTGTATCTCAGACATGCAGAGTTTGGGGTTGAAGCGGAACGACAGCCTCCCAGCCCTGATGGTCAGGTTGTGTTGGGTCCAGTCCCACAGGTACTGCAGGCGCTGGTTGTCGATGGCAGAGAAAGCATACATCCTGATAAGGAGACAACAGACAGGTGTTCACTTCCTCATACACCTAGTAGCTGTGCTGTGGGCATAAATAGGGCCAAACCACTTTTCAATCCATTGATTTACTTTAAACACAGAATAGAGCACTGAGGATAAAGTTGTCAAAATGTTGTGGAGTGGTTGGCTTAGTTTTCCATCTGGTGGATGTGTAAAGGGAAGTAGATCGGGTGTCATTGTGCGGTTGTGTCTGTCTAACACTGAGCTGTACAGACAGAGAGGGCCAGAGATGAAACAGAGCGACTCAGAGCCTCTCAGCTCCATTGGAACACCTCGGAAACTAGCAGAATGTCAGTGTTGCTCTAGAGCACTCCTCCTGCTGTAACTCTAGCCTGGGAGGGATGACAACAAGAGGCCCGAGAGGCTTTCCCACGACCCTCCTGGTCATCTCCAGAAACACACTCCCTATCTCTGACAAGGGATAGGCCGCTGGTGATGTCATGCTACAGCCAGAATAGGCTGGGAGACCTGAGAGTTTCTATTCAGATACATAGCTCATCCACCTTTTCATTACATCACAAGGAGAGGTGCCATGTTGTCTTATGGTGGTTTTATGGGAATTCCTCACTGAAAATGTTATGGCTGGAACCTTACTTACCCTAGCCACGTATAAAAATCATTCACACGGCTTTCAAAACCGTCTGGGATACATCTACCATGTGATAAACGCTGACACTTCCCCTAATCCCCAGACATGGGTCGGACTCAGAGAGCGGCCTGTCGTACCCTTCCATGAGCTCCTCCCCGTTGATGTAGCGCAGGCTCTTGAGGAAGGAGAGCGAGCCTAGCGTGTGGGAGTGGCGGATCCTCACATAGCCTGTCACTGTCTGGATCAGCCCCATGAAGCTTTCCAGCTCTGAAGCGATGTTATCTGGAGAGAGGAGAGAGGAAAGTTAGCAAACACATACTCAGACACAACAGTCAGCGTGTGAGAACCCCTGCTCTGAACACATCAAATCCCACCGGTAACTGTACTGAACACATCAAATCCCACAGGAAACTGTGCTGAACACATCAAATCCCACAGGCAACTGTACTGAACACATCAAATCCCACAGGCAACTGTACTGAACACATCAAATCCCACAGGCAACTGTACTGAACACATCAAATCCCACAGGCAACTGTACTGAACACATCAAATCCCACAGGCAACTGTACTGAACACATCAAATCCCACAGGCAACTGTACTGAACACATCAAATCCCACAGGCAACTGTACTGAACACATCAAATCCCACAGGCAACTGTACTGAACACATCAAATCCCACAGGCAACTGTACTGAACACATCAAATCCCACAGGCAACTGTACTGAACACATCAAATCCCACAGGCAACTGTACTGAACACATCAAATCCCACAGGCAACTGTACTGAACACATCAAATCCCACAGGCAACTGTACTGAACACATCAAATCCCACAGGCAACTGTACTGAACACATCAAATCCCACAGGCAACTGTACTGAACACATCAAATCCCACAGGCAACTGTACTGAACACATCAAATCCCACAGGCAACTGTACAGTCTAAAGATAAGCTGTAAGTCACCTTGTAAACTGAGCAAATACATAGCATAATAGCAAAATGTGATAATTGGTTTGGGGCACAGTGCAGGCAGCTGATGTAAGGTTGACTCTGATGTAATGTTGACTCCACACTAGCTCTCCCAGCGCCCCCGTGCTCCCTTCCCGGTCTCTGGGGAGACAGACAGACTGAGTGGTCCTGGTTACTGGTAGTGGTACTGGTACTCACTGCCACGGCGGATGTTGATGTGCAGGTTGCCTTTGATGACTGTACAGCCCATTAGAGACTGAGCAGCATCCACTGAGTCGATGGTCTTGGAGTCACAGATCTTATCACACAGGCCATCACAGGCACTGCAGAACATACTGTTATTGAGGAAGAGAGAGAAAAGGGAAAACAGTCAAGGAATGTCCTTAACCAAATAAAGCTACAAAATTACAATTTCCAAGAAACCAGATTAAGATGCCTCCCCCTAACTCACCCAAAATTTCAAAAAATGTGTCTAATGTTTGCTTTGAAATAGAAGCTCACTTTCTTTATGAACTGTGTAATCTTTTATGAGTGCTTAATTGAACCCTTGGTTTCGTGAGAGTGACTCACTAAATGGCCCTAAAGACAAAAAAAAGACTGATATGTCCACAAATATATGGCAACAGTGACTCAACATGGAACGTTTGGAGAATGAAAATCTAAATATGGAGACAAGTTACCCTGAGTCACAAACAAAGACATTCTCTTATTCAAACAGGGGAAATGTCAAATGGGGTAAATGTCCCGAGTTACAGCGCTGCTGTGAGGAACCAATCCTGAATGCCTTCAAGCAACATTCATAAAGTATCTTTTGTATCTTACGGTAATGCACCAATGGATGAGTCTTGTATACTGGGCACTGAGGTCAGCATCTTCCTCTGATTCTGAATTACATGGAATGTCCACAGGCTTCAATCATTCATGACCTAACATGACTTTCTGCCTGAAGCATTTTTTTTTTTATCTCTGAAGCTTCTCTTTAAGAATGGAATCTCTGAGAGGACCAGGTGGGGAAGGGTTTCACATAGAATCTCTGAGAGGACCAGGTGGGGAAGGGTTTCACATAGAATCTCTGAGAGGACCAGGTGGGGAAGGGTTTCACATAGAATCTCTGAGAGGACCAGGTGGGGAAGGGTTTCACATAGAATCTCTGAGAGGGGAACCAGGTGGGGAAGGGTTTCACATAGAATCTCTGAGAGGACCAGGTGGGGAAGGGTTTCACATAGAATCTCTGAGAGGACCAGGTGGGGAAGGGTTTCACATAGAATCTCTGAGAGGACCAGGTGGGCAAGGGTTTCACATAGAATCTCTGAGAGGACCAGGTGGGGAAGGGTTTCACATAGAATTTCTGAGAGGATCAGGTGGGGAAGGGTTTCACATAGAGGTGAATTATTCAGAATATCTCTGCATGCAAATTCAAAAAACAAACACAGGGCCAGAGAAACCCCACAACCAATATGTCAGAGGACTGTATACAGTAACAATAGTGCTGTATATAATAGTATAGATGACCCATAACAGGACCATGCTTGATCCTGGGGAGCCCTTTAGAGCCCTTTAGAGCCTTTGAGGTGAAGTGTGCTCTCTGCTCTTTTACCTATTGCTCTCATTGCGTGTAAAGCCTGATGGACACTCAGGCATGCACTCTCCTTCGTGAATGACAAAGTCAAAGTCGCTGGGCAGGTGCACGCGGGCACACAGGTCCATGGTGATGCAGCGCCAGCCCTCAAACTTGTAAGTGTCTGGGGGGCAGTGCTGCACGCAGCGGCCCTCGTGGTAGTAGTGCAGGCAGGCTGCGCAGGCCATGTCGTCGTCCGGCTCCGTACAGCTCCCCAGGCACTGGGCATGGCAACATTCACCACTGTCCGTACATGCCCTCCGCTCACACTTCTTCTCTGGGCAGACTGGGCGAAACACAGAGAGAAACAGGTTAGTGAGATGACATGACTGGGTCTGAGTAAACAGTCACCATATTACAATAGGTCTAGATGACAGGGTCAGAGTAAACAGTCACCATTGTACTATAGGTCTGGATGACAGGGTCTGAGTAAACAGTCACCATTGTACTATAGGTCTGGATGACAGGGTCTGAGTAAACAGTCACCATTGTACTATAGGTCTGGATGACAGGGTCTGAGTAAACAGTCACCATTGTACTATAGGTCTGGATGACAGGGTCTGAGTAAACAGTCACCATTGTACTATAGGTCTGGATGACAGGGTCTGAGTAAACAGTCACCATTGTACTATAGGTCTGGATGACAGGGTCTGAGTAAACAGTCACCATTTTACTATAGGTCTGGATGACAGGGTCTGAGTAAACAGTCACCATTTTACTATCACCATTGTACTATAGGTCTGGATGACAGGGTCTGAGTAAACAGTCACCATTTACTATAGGTCTGACAGGGTCTGAGTAAACAGTCACCATTTTACTATAGGTCTGGATGACAGGGTCTGAGTAAACAGTCACCATTGTACTATAGGTCTGGATGACAGGGTCTGAGTAAACAGTCACCATTTTACTATAGGTCTGGATGACAGGGTCTGAGTAAACAGTCACCATTGTACTATAGGTCTGGATGACAGGGTCTGAGTAAACAGTCACCATTGTACTATAGGTCTGGATGACAGGGTCTGAGTAAACAGTCACCATTTTACTATAGGTCTGGATGACAGGGTTTGAGTAAACAGTCACCATTTTACTATAGGTCTGGATGACAGGGTCTGAGTAAACAGTCACCATTGTACTATAGGTCTGGATGACAGGGTCAGAGTAAACAGTCACCATTTTACTATAGGTCTGGATGACAGGGTCTGAGTAAACAGTCACCATTTTACTATAGGTCTGGATGACAGGGTTTGAGTAAACAGTCACCATTTTACTCTAGGTCTGGATGACAGGGTCTGAGTAAACAGTCACCATTTTACTATAGGTCTGGATGACAGGGTCTGAGTAAACAGTCACCATTGTACTATAGGTCTGGATGACAGGGTCTGAGTAAACAGTCACCATTGTACTATAGGTCTGGATAACAGGATCAGAGAGAAAACACACTAATGCAGCTAACAGATAAAGCACAGCTCACTGTTTAAGCTCATATACAGTCTCGAAATACAATAAATGAAAATGAAAAGGCTTTTAGACTGGAATACATTTATGAGCTTCTTCCCCTGGAGAGGAAAAAGGGTGAAATGGGTTAACTATTATTAGACTTATATCAAGTGTTCTGAGGACAGGAGTGAGGATAGGTGACATGACGAGACTCGGATTAAGCTGGACGGTGTGTGTGTGTGTGTGTGTGTGTGTGTGTGTGTGTGTGTGTGTGTGTGTGTGTGTGTGTGTGTGTGTGTGTGTGTGTGTGTGTGTGTGTGTGTGTGTGTGTGTGTGCATGTGTGTGTGTGTGTGTGTGTGCGTTTACACACTATGTGTGCGTGCCTAGCCTGTTCTGTGCTCGTTGGAGGTCGAGGAGAGGCAGGCTTTAGGATTAGTGGGCTGTAAAATGGTAATCGCTGAGCAGAGCTGGGGAGCTGTAGAGCGCTGTCAGAGAGGAAGTGGTGTGCCGTCAGGGCGTCGAATGTTTGTGCAGGGCCCCACGCTGCTCTATGCCAGCCTTGTTAGTAAACTGCAGAGCTGGACCCACTACAGATACATATTATTGCTGTTTGGGACTATTAAGGGAATTTGAGGGAGGGGAAAGAGAGAGTGGAGAGCAATAGAGGTTGTCTCGCCAGTAGTTGGAGATCCATTGACTCCAGGAGCAGTGGAGGGCTCCAGAACAAGGTCCCGCTGAGAAGAACCTACGGACGTACAGTACAGCCCTACCAGATTACAGTGCATCCCTTTATTCAAGTATGTTTTTTATTAAGGGACTTGCCACCCAAGTCAAGAGTAAAAGACTCCAAAGAAATCCTCGTCTTATGCATCATAGGCTATACAATCCCAGACAGCTAGACAGAGACAGAGCGGTCTGATTTTCAGTCAATTGCTTGAGAAACAACATTGATGTATTTCATTGGTTTACCAATATTGTGCCTTAACTAGGGACAAAAATGACACCACTTACAGAGCTCAGAACTCCTATCCAAACTACCAGAACAGCTTCCAAGACAGATGAACTTCCTTCAAGACCGTGAGAAAATCAACAGTAAAATGATTATGTGGAGAACACTGGCATGTTTCAAATTAAGCTTTTAGCGACATGAATAACAGAATAGTCAGTGTTTACTGAGGAGAGCAAAAGGACTGAACCGCACAACAATGTGGTATGAATAACAACGCATTCCCTCTGGTTGAGACAGACACTGACTTTGATTACAATAGTAGAAAAGACAGGCTCCAAACAGTCCATTGGATTTGCTGCCCTATCAACTCTACAACTACAAGACTTTAAATCCGCCTGTAATCAGCTCTGAATATCCGACCAGGTATTAGGCCTATGCTGTAAGATGTTTAGACCTAAGTGGTATTAACCCATAGTTAGTACTGCTTATTATAATCTTTATGTGCTATTTGCTGATGTCTCCGGCAGGAGAAGAGGAGGAGAGGAGACTCGCTAGTTCTAATGCGTTAAAGGTCACCTGAGTTTGGTCAGGAAAGGGAAAATGACTTTTTCAGGGGCCCCAGGGATGCATGAGGGAAAGTGAGGCAGCATATCCCCATGGTAACTCATGCACAATGATAGGAGCTCTAATCTGGAGGCCAAGGGAAGTCTACTACACAGAGACAGGCCTGGGTGTGGGGCCAAGTGAATTGACGTGCAGGTGCCCTTGGTGACCCAGTGCTTTTTGCAAAGGATTGTCCCCTGTGGGAAGAGGATCTAGCTAGTAAAATACCAACTCCAACTGAGAAGGCCAACGGCGAGCAACACGACGACACTCCTGGTCCCTTAGCAACGGCGTCCTGGGGCCAAGCGCTGCAGGCTGGACGGGCACAGCCAAACACACATACACATGTCTCCATCATTCTGGTCTGTTCAGGCCTATACATGCCACAGCACTAATGAGGAAATCCACTCATTGTGTGTTTATTGGGGTAATTCATCTGCATACTGACATATAGAATGATACTCAATCACTGAGTGTGATGTAGAGAGAGAAAGAGTATGAGAAAAAGAAAGAGAGAGAGAGAGAGAGAGAGAGAGGGAGTGTGTATAGTAGGGGTGTTTTTTCGAGAGACAAGTTTGTTTGCTTGTGTAAGACGTGTCTGGTGTCAGAAGATCAGCGGTGCTTGTGAATCAGGGGAGAGAAGGAGTGGGGCTAAACTAATCTCAACATGAATATTTCATGCTGTTTTACCAAACATCTGTGTAAGTTAAGGAGAACGTGACAATGCACTACAGCAATTCTGCAGTGCAAACACATCATACTCCCACAGTAGAAACTAGCCTAGCACTTATCTTCCTAACAAGGGAGGACACTCTTTCATCATTCCCACTCCTAACCATTTCTCAAATAGTTGAGATTCTTTCTCACATTGGTCAAATCACAAGCTGAACATACAAGAGGTTCCTCAAACATTCCATCAGAGTCTTGTAATCAACAGAAAAACTGAAAAAATGTCACGAACAAACAAAAAACGCTAACATTTTCAGCTATTTAGTTAAAACAACACAGGCATTATCCTTTTTAATTCTTCTGATACCTTTAGCCAACACTTCGGCTAATCACTCCATTATTGCCATCCAGAATGTGATCATTTGTTTATTACTGATCAGCTCCTCACCTTTAGCACACAGGAGTGAATGCGGGAAAACCTTTTCTAAACCCTATCACAGTGGAATGAGTATGGGTGGCAAATGAGGACTACACTTCCTTAAATAGCCAAATGGTCCTTTTATGAGCTATATATAGATACACCATTCCTCGTTCCAATTCCAACTCTCTAACCAGGCTCTGGCTCAATGCTCCATAAATACCCAGCCATTCTGGACCTACTCCATGAAGAGAAATGCTTTTCCTTTAACTAGCCTATCCAATGCCAACACATATTAGTCATTGATCTCAGAGTTGATTCCCATATTTTCATGATGGAGGTGAACAGAGAGAGAAAGAAAAACAGAGAGGAGAAGAAAAAAAACAGAAAGCCATTCATTTCTTGGAACTCTGCCAAAAGGGGGCAGCCCAGGCAAACTCAAAGGGGCCTCGCTGGGAGAGGTTCCGCATCATTTAAACAGATTCCTCAATGAAGAGAAATTCCAAACATGCATACCTTCCGCTGGGAGGAAGAGGGTGGAGCTGCTGCCTAACAATCCATATAAGTCAAACCCATTTCCCTGTGTGACCAAACAACCCGTGGTATCAAGGATACAATCCTGTATTTATAGATGCTCCAAGTGCAGCCAGCCTATTTCCACTTTGCTCTGCTCTACACACAGCTATGCATGGCATTGTGGGTTCCCACTGCTTCAGAGGAAAGAGACCACCAGACTACCTAACAAGGAAGGGGCTCCACGCAGGACTGGTGAGAGAGTATGTCTCATCAATTTAGGAGTTAGTTAGGCCCAATAGTCCTTATCAGGAAGGAGTGCTCTATATTGCACAGTATTGATCTAAAGGAGATGAATCATAATCGACATGTATATCACTGAATTAAGGCTAAAATGTAAATAGATACAGTATAAAAAAGTTACAGTTATCCTTCATTAAAAATGAAAGAGTTCATTATGATACTGGAACACTGGGCTTAGATAATATTAGCTGTGAATTGTTGTTGTGCCCAGTCATGTGTGACCGTCAGTAGAGAGAGCTGACAACACACTCCTGCTGCAGTGAACCAGAGGGTTGGAGAGTGGGTGTAGGGGTTTTGTACCATACTCTTATCCCTGCACAATCTCTCCCTCCCCTCTCCCAGTGAAAACTGTCAGGTCAGACGCCATAGACACTGCAGCTGCCCAGCCTGCCCCCGCTGCATGCTGCAAAATCACTGCAACGTGAGGAGCAGCACGGTCCATCTCCTCTGTAGTAAACAACACAATGAACACAGAGAGAGAGACAGAGAATGGGCTCACCGCAGAGACATCCACACATTCCTGTACCCTCCAAGTAATAAAAGGAGAATGAACGAAGAGCAACAGTAAAATCAGTGCTGTAACAGACTGGAAAACATAGATGCTGTATAAAAGCCCATTGACCCACTTGGATGTTTTTCCTGTCATTTGTTGCTGCCTGTGGTCTGAAGTCACTGGAGGAGCCTATGTAAAGTATCCCCAGAGTGTTCTGGGCAGCTCAGTAATCAAGGAGTAGCATGTTAACCCCTTTATCCTCTGAACCAGCACAATAACACACTTCAAGAGACTGGACTCAAATACAGGCTATAATAAACCCCGGATATCCTCTAGTTCTGTAGTAGAGGGATGAGAATGCTCATCTTGCTGCAGGAATGCTACTGCAGGGCCAGGATGCAGATAAGTGGTCTGAGAGGTTTGGCTGACAAGCAGCATCTGAATCAGAGAGAGAGCGTCAGATCCTTGCACCGAGAAGGCTCACTGGCGGTGGGCATGTGATCATGGGGAGCTGTTGCGATCTTGGGTTTAGTAGTCTATGGGAACTTGATGTGACCCTCCATCTGGCCTGATGTATATATATCATTCCGGACTCTGACATTGCTCAATCTGATATTTATACATGTTTTATTTAAATTCTTTGGATTATGTGTGTATTGTTAGGTATTACAGCACTGTTGGAGCTAGAAACACAAGCATTTTACTGAACCTGCGATAACATCTGCAAATCTGTGTACACAATCCATTTTGCAATATATATGCTTTTCAAGGCCAGAAATAAAAACAACAAATATAATCCTATAGTAATAACAAAAATAGCAGTTATTAAATAAAAATTACACCTAATATTATACACATTGGATTATTATTATTATTATTATTATTAAATGCATTCTTATAATCCTAGATATCCAATTTGCCAGTGTCATGAATAGGATGTGAGACGTGTGCAACAGAGTTGGGAAATGATTCATGATTTACTGGGGAGGAGTTTGAGGGGGTGTAACTGGGAGAGATTTCTTGTGGACTAATAACAGACGTGCAGGGGCGGTTCTGGATGATTGGCATGTTATTGAGTCTGGAGTAGAGATGGTAAACAATTCTTCTCTGGTGAGGGGAGTGGGAGGGGGAGCTGTAACCATGGTGATTAAACATGCCTTTTTCAGCATACAGTGACTATACCTTCAGGAAAAACCTGAAAAGATGTTGTTTGATACAATACAATACAATTTCACTCTCAAAACTCAAAAGTCCCCTTTGTTGTAGAGGATGTTATTTTGCCTTCGCTGGAACAAAACCTGCATGTTTTAGGGGCCAAAAACGTGGAGAAAAGAGTATCAAAGGAATATATACTCATGATCTAATCACAACCATGATCTTTGAATGGTAGTTAAATGCCATCTCGTATGTCATCTGACCTGGAAACAAGCCTACATCTGTGGCAAATCAATGTACCATATGTTCGATTAGATTGTTATCTTCTTCCTTGCTCTATTAACATGGTCCCATTAACAGTTCAAGTAATCTGCATGCATCCATTTATTGCAATTTCCAGCCTATACACGAAGACCATCTATGGAGATTGAAACTAGTGAGCTCAGTGCTGACCCCAGCAGTCAGGTAAAGTAGCCACTCATTTTGTAAACAGTGTCAAATCTCTCCGTCTCAAGATTACCAGCAGAGCCAAGAGCAGTAGCAGCAGTCTGCAGCCGTCTGGACCAACCGCCTCCACAGGCCTGTGTAGCTCCTGCAGCCTGAGTCCTCCCCCACCCCCAGCTCCCTGGCCTCCATCGGGCCACATCCTCATCCAGCAACCCGATCCTCCCCTGGAGCCCCCAGCGGATCACTCTAGACACTTGTTTAAAGCACATCAGCACAGCGAGCCAGATCGAGAGAGGATGCTTCCTTCCTACACTCAGCCTAGAACAGCCAAAGGCAAACAGCACCAACAAATCCAAAACTACTGTTGCTGTTACAGCGAAGCGTTTCAAGGACTAGTTCAAATTGGCCGATTTAATCAGATGTTTTGCACATTTACAGACACAACATCCGCTTGTTTGTTCATGGAGTTACTGTAGGCCTACATGTTTTGCTTTAAACTGTATTTTTATGGTCAAACTTTATAGCGTCTACAATCATACCTGATCTAGTTTTCTCATGCAGACAGCTGGCTCAGGAAAGCTTGAAAAAAGTATCTTCAGTGTTTTGCAGGTGTACGTGAACTCATTCCTCTCAGCCCAGCGTTTTTTGAGTCTCTTCCAATCCCATGCCCACTAAAGACCAGCACTGTGTTTTTCACTAAGGTATGTGCTGCTCTGTGTGTTCAGGCATGCATGACATTTCACATCACCCATGTTCAGTCACAACAACACACACCCCTTCCTTCCACCCTCAGGCCTCAGGGAGCTGCTGCCTGCTAATGTTGTCTTACACATATGCAATACATTATTATACAGAACTGTGTTTTCCTATCGGATATGCATGAGAGACCATTTAGTGGAGAGCATTTTGAGTACAGGCTTACTTTTAAGCAGCTTTAGTGCCACATGCAATGTCTTCTGTCAAACCTCTGTAAATATTGTTGTTATAGTTTTTTCCCAAAATGGCTTAAATATCAAACATACATATTTAACCTTTACCAGCTAACAGCAGTGAGTCTTACACAATTATATACAGGAAGGGATTCTGGTCATAGAGAGATGGGGAATGTTTGGAGCCTCATATTTGACGGGGACCCTTCCTGGATCCTAAATGTGTTGTCTAAATATGGTGGTTGTGTGAGGTCCTGGGCTTCAGAGATGAGGCAGCCCAGTGTCTCATCCCAGTCTCCCAGTCCAGTCTCCCAGCCCAGTCTCTCATCCCAGTCTCTCATCCCAGTCTCTCATCCCAGTCTCCCAGCCCAGGCTCCCAGACCAGTCTCTCATCCCAGTCTCTCATCCCAGTCTCCCAGCCCAGTCTCTCATCCCAGTCTCTCATCCCAGTCTCCCAGCCCAGTCTCCCAGCCCAGTCTCTCATCCCAGTCTCTCATCCCAGTCTCCCAGCCCAGTCTCTCATCCCAGTCTCCCAGCCCAGTCTCTCATCCCAGTCTCTCTTCCCAGTCTCTCATCCCGGTCTCCCAGCCCAGTCTCTCATCCCAGTCTCTCATCCCAGTCTCCCAGCCCAGTCTCTCATCCCAGTCTCTCATCCCAGTCTCCCAGCCCAGTCTCTCATCCCAGTCTCTCATCCCAGTCTCTCATCCCAGTCTCTCATCCCAGTCTCCCAGCCCAATATCTCATCCCAGTCTCCCAACCCAATCTCTCATCCCAGTCTCTCATCCCAGTCTCCCATCCCAGTCTCTCATCCCAGTCTCCCAGCCCAGTCTCTCATCCCAGTCTCCCAGCCCGGTCTCCCAGCCCAGTCTCTCATCCCAGTCTCTCATCCCAGTCTCCCAGCCCAATCTCTCATCCCAGTCTCTCATCCCAGTCTCCCAGCCCAGTTTCTCATCCCAGTCTCTCATCCCAGTCTCTTATCCCAGTCTCCCAGCCCAGTCTCTCATCCCAGTTTCTCATCCCAGTCTCCCAGCCCAGTCTCTCATCCCAGTCTCTCATCCCAGTCTCCCAGCCCAATATCTCATCCCAGTCTCCCAGCCCAGTCTCTCATCCCAGTCTCCCAGCCCAATATCTCATCCCAGTCTCCCAGCCCAATATCTCATCCCAGTCTCCCAGCCCAATCTCTCATCCCGGTCTCCCAGCCCAGTCTCTCATCCCAGTCTCTCATCCCAGTCTCCCAGCCTAGTCGCTCATCCCAGTCTCCCAGCCCAATATCTCATCCCAGTCTCTTATCCCAGTTTCTCATCCCAGTCTCCCAGCCCAATCTCTCATCCCAGTCTCCCAGCCCAGTCTCTCATCCCAGTCTCCCAGCCCAATATCTCATCCCAGTCTCCCAGCCCAATATCTCATCCCAGTCTCCCAGCCCAATCTCTCATCCCAGTCTCCCAGCCCAGTCTCTCATCCCAGTCTCTCATCCCAGTCTCTCATCCCAGTCTCCCAGCCCAATATCTCATCCCAGTCTCCCAGCCCAGTCTCTCATCCCAGTCTCTCATCCCAGTCTCCCAGCCCAATATCTCATCCCAGTCTCCCAGCCCAGTCTCTCATCCCAGTCTCTCATCCCAGTCTCCCAGCCCAATATCTCATCCCAGTCTCCCAGCCCAGTCTCTCATCCCAGTTTCTCATCCCAGTCTCCCAGTCTCTCATCCCAGTCTCCCAGCCCAGTCTCTCATCCCAGTCTCCCAACCCAGTCTCTCATCCCAGTCTCCCAGCCCAGTCTCTCATCCCAGTCTCTCATCCCAGTCTCCCAGCCCAGTCTCTCATCCCAGTCTCTCATCCCAGTCTCCCAGCCCAGTCTCTCATCCCAGTCTCCCAGCCCAGTCTCTCACCCCAGTCTCCCAGCCCAATCTCTCATCCCGGTCTCCCAGCCCAGTCTCTCATCCCAGTCTCTCATCCCAGTCTCCCAGCCTAGTCGCTCATCCCAGTCTCCCAGCCCATTATCTCATCCCAGTCTCTTATCCCAGTTTCTCATCCCAGTCTCCCAGCCCAATCTCTCATCCCAGTCTCCCAGCCCAGTCTCTCATCCCAGTCTCTCATCCCAGTCTCCCAGCCCAATATCTCATCCCAGTCTCCCAGCCCAATATCTCATCCCGGTCTCCCAGCCCAATCTCTCATCCCGGTCTCCCAGCCCAGTCTCTCATCCCAGTCTCTCATCCCAGTCTCTCATCCCAGTCTCCCAGCCCAATATCTCATCCCAGTCTCCCAGCCCAGTCTCTCATCCCAGTCTCTCATCCCAGTCTCCCAGCCCAATCTCTCATCCCAGTCTCCCAGCCCAGTCTCTCATCCCAGTCTCCCAGCCCAGTCTCTCATCCCAGTCTCCCAACCCAGTCTCTCATCCCAGTCTCCCAGCCCAGTCTCTCATCCCAGTCTCTCATCCCAGTCTCCCAGCCCAATATCTCATCCCAGTCTCCCAGCCCAGTCTCTCATCCCAGTCTCTCATCCCAGTCTCCCAGCCCAATCTCTCATCCCAGTCTCCCAACCCAGTCTCTCATCCCAGTCTCCCAACCCAGTCTCTCATCCCAGTCTCCCAGCCCAGTCTCTCATCCCAGTCTCTCATCCCAGTCTCCCAGCCCAGTCTCTCATCCCAGTCTCCCAGCCCAGTCTCTCATCCCAGTCTCCCAGCCCAATCTCTCATCCCGGTCTCCCAGCCCAGTCTCTCATCCCAGTCTCTCATCCCAGTCTCCCAGCCTAGTCGCTCATCCCAGTCTCCCAGCCCAATATCTCATCCCAGTCTCTTATCCCAGTTTCTCATCCCAGTCTCCCAGCCCAATCTCTCATCCCAGTCTCCCAGCCCAGTCTCTCATCCCAGTCTCTCATCCCAGTCTCCCAGCCCAATATCTCATCCCAGTCTCCCAGCCCAATATCTCATCCCGGTCTCCCAGCCCAATCTCTCATCCCGGTCTCCCAGCCCAGTCTCTCATCCCAATATCTCATCCCAGTCTCCCAGCCCAGTCTCTCATCCCAGTCTCTCATCCCAGTCTCCCAGCCCAATCTCTCATCCCAGTCTCCCAGCCCAGTCTCTCATCCCAGTCTCCCAGCCCAGTCTCTCATCCCAGTCTCCCAACCCAGTCTCTCATCCCAGTCTCCCAGCCCAGTCTCTCATCCCAGTCTCTCATCCCAGTCTCCCAGCCCAGTCTCTCATCCCAGTCTCCCAGCCCAGTCTCTCATCCCAGTCTCCCAGCCCCTCATCCCAGTCTCCCAGCCCAGTCTCTCATCCCAGTCTCTCATCCCAGTCTCCCAGCCCAATATCTCATCCCAGTCTCCCAGCCCAGTCTCTCATCCCAGTCTCTCATCCCAGTCTCTCATCCCAGTCTCCCAGCCCAATCTCTCATCCCAGTCTCCCAGCCCAGCCTCTCATCCCAGTCTCCCTGCCCAATATCTCATCCCAGTCTCCCAGCCCAGTCTCTCATCCCAGTCTCTCATCCCAGTCTCCCAGCCCAATCTCTCATTCCAGTCTCCCAGCCCAATCTCTCATCCCAGTCTCCCAGCCCAGTCTCCCAGCCCAGTCACTCATCCCAGTCTCCCAGCCCAGTCTCTCATCCCAGACTCCCAGCCCAGTCTCCCAGCCCAGTCTCTCATCCCAGTCTCCCAGCCCAGTCTCTCATCCCAGACTCCCAGCCCAGTCTCTCATCCCAGACTCCCAGCCCAATCTCGCAGCTCATGCCCAGACAGACACAGATAGACAGAGGATGCATCTAGATCATATTTTTAGTCCAAACAGTGCCCTCAGCATTCTCCCTTATTAATTCAGGAAACTCTCCAAGTTCATCTGAGGACTCTTCACGGCGGCTGAGTTCAAGCTGTCATGAATGAAAAACAGGTTGGAACGGAACTCTCTCTCTCCTCTCACTCTTGTTTTTTCGTCTTGTCATCTCCCGGTGTGACTAACCTGCCTACTAAGACATTGCTCAAATTAACGACAGCGTGTCATTTGATCTCCACTCTCCTCCAATGTAGAGCGCTTTCAAATCAAGGAGTTATTGAGATGCCTGTTTTGTGACAGCCAACTAAATGTATCATGAAATAAACATTGGGAATATAGTGCATACTGCATTTTTCTGGCAAACCCATTCACACAAGAATGTATAGCCATGTTAATGACTGTCAGAAAGAGCAAATCAAATTACTGTCAGTTTTGTTCTGGTCAGGCATGAAGATGATGACATTCATGGTAGAACACAAACATGGAAGCATTCCGGCACACAAGGCTCTATTTGGCAGGGCCAAAGCAGCCATGTCTTCTCACTGGCTCAAACACACATTAGTATGGGAAAGGGCAAACTCGGTGAGAAACCAGGCTAGGCTTTTTTTCACCGATTTGGAGGTGTTTCCTCTCACTGTAAGTGGCTTCTAAAAATACCTGAGTTACCAGATCTGCTTCATTAAATGCACTGTGTTTCCTGGCAGCCCTGAGCTGGCTGGCTGGCTAGTTGGCTGGTTGTTTGGCTGGCTGCCTATTTGGCTGGCTGGCTGTCTGGCTGACTGACTTGCTGGCTGGCTGGCTGGCTGGCTGGCTGGCTATCTGGCTTGTTGGCTAGTCTGTCCCTCACACCCCCACCCAACACATGACCATATATTCCCTCCTCCCAGCACTACAGACATATACACTAGTACTATTTCCCTATATCCAAAGGAACAAAAATAACTTAGCACATGATTTCTTGCCACGTGTCTGCATGTTCACCTAAATTATGCCCCATACTCCCACTTAGCACATTCCATAGCATATACCATATTTTATTAAGTTGTGCTAGACTCCAATCACAACAATATAACTACATATGACTCCAATCACAACAATATAACTACATATGACTCCAATCACAACAATATAACTACATATGACTCCAATCACAACAATATAACTACACATGACTCCAATCACAACAATATAACTACATATGACTCCAATCACAACAATATAACTACATATGACTCCAATCACAACAATGTAACTACACATGACTCCAATCACAACAATATAACTACACATGACTCCAATCACAACAATATAACTACATATGACTCCAATCACAACAATGTAACTACACATGACTCCAATCACAACAATATAACTACACATGACTCCAATCACAACAATATAACTACATATGACTCCAATCACAACAATATAACTACACATGACTCCAATCACAACAATGTAACTACACATGACTCCAATCACAACAATATAACTACACATGACTCCAATCACAACAATATAACTACACATGACTCCAATCACAACAATATAACTACACATGACTCCAATCACAACAATATAACTACACATGACTCCAATCACAACAATATAACTACACATGACTCCAATCACAACAATATAACTACACATGACTCCAATCACAACAATGTAACTACACATGACTCCAATCACAACAATATAACTACACATGACTCCAATCACAACAATATAACTACATATGACTCCAATCACAACAATACAACTACATATGACTCCAATCACAACAATACAACTACACATGACTCCAATCACAACAATGTAACTACACATGACTCCAATCACAACAATATAACTACATATGACTCCAATCACAACAATACAACTACACATGACTCCAATCACAACAATGTAACTACACATGACTCCAATCACAACAATGTAACTACACATGACTCCAATCACAACAATATAACTACACATGACTCCAATCACAACAATGTAACTACACATGACTCCAATCACAACAATGTAACTACACATGACTCCAATCACAACAATATAACTACACATGACTCCAATCACAACAATAACTACACATGACTCCAATCACACACAATACAACTACACATGACTCCAATCACAACAATATAACTACACATGACTCCAATCACAACAATATAACTACACATGACTCCAATCACAACAATATAACTACATATAACTCCAATCACAGCAATATAACTACACATGACTCCAATCACAACAATATAACTACATATGACTCCAATCACAACAATACAACTACACATGACTCCAATCACAACAATGTAACTACACGACTCCAATCACAACAATATAACTACATATGACTCCAATTACAACAATATAACTACACATGACTCCAATCACAACAATATAACTACACATGACTCCAATCACAACAATACAACTACACATGGCCTTTGTCCCCTTCTCCATGACTTGTTTTGGTGAGTGACGCACTTCAGTGTGGCTCTGCACCTCCCTGTCCCCAGACTGCAGGAGTCAGAGACTAGGAGCATTATAGGGGAACATTACATCACAACACAAGCTAATACTAAAACTGGCCAACACCTTGGCTGCAAACCGGTCCTTTTTCATGAACTGGATTATTACTCTGCCTGTAAGTACGCTGTCTGCACAGAACAGAGACTGAGAGTCCACAAGCACAGAGCCAATCAGAGCCTCTGGATTGTGGCGGTTCTGATGCTGCCAAGCCCTATTTTTGTGGATAGCCATCTGCAGCTTTGCGGCAGGCTTCAGTACGATTGGCACACAGCACACACACTTCATCCTGGCACTGCGGATTGCACACACTGCTGGCACAACATCTGGATTTAAAATGACATCTGTATTTTACATTTACTTCAAGGAAGCCCTAATCCTGATTAAGCAGACAAACATTTACTCTCACTTAAAAAGCGGATGAAGCTGTATTCATATTCACACTAGGCCTCCTCATTTGGATAAATTGGGAGTGCTTTACCAAAACAGATAATGTCATTAATGAATTGCTAATCTGACAGCTGGTGGATAGAAAATCCTCAAATGATACTTAAATGTGTAGTTGCAGTGTGTGTGTGTGTGTGTGTGTGTGTGTGTGTGTGTGTGTGTGTGTGTGTGTGTGTGTGTGTGTGTGTGTGTGTGTGTGTGTGCACGCGTGTTCTAACCCAGACGACGGTTCTGTTGTCTTTAGCCACTCTTTAACAGAGGTTGTCAGGGGCGATACATCTGACTCTGCAGTCTCTTCTCTTATCTTTCCTCTCTCGATCTATCTTCTCTCCCTCCTATTTCTCTCCCTCCCTCCCTCCCTCTCCCTCTCCCTCTCTCTCTCTCTCTCTCTCTCTTGTGCGACCGTGGCCAGGCAGCTGGCACACCCAGACCAGCCTTTGGCGAGAGACATTTTGTTTTGCTGCCTATTTCACTGGCTTTCTCTGTCTCGTTTTGTTATGGGGATGCCAGCAAGCGTCTTCCACTTCTCCTGCTGGCATCCCGATCTTCAAGAAAACATTGGTGGCCACTTAGGATCTGACATCTGGCAGGGAGCCCCGTTTCCCAGTGTCATTTCATTTTCATATTGTGTTTCTCAAGGATTCACATGGTTGGTGTGTGGATGTTTTTCTACTTTAAAAAGGACCAGCCAAGGGTTCAACAAGTGCAGTTGTGCCTGGTCTTGACATCTGTTGAAATAGGGCAGAAAGATAGTCTGCCCAACTTCACTAAGAGCTTTGTTTGGATTTTGGATGTTCGGCCTTTCAAGTGTAATGGTCTGATAACGTTCGCCTGACTGTATCAATAGGTAGGCCATGATAACATGATGACCAAGTACCCAACACAAAGTACCATAAGCTTCATTTCACATGAAAGAGACGTAAGCCTAGGATCTTTCACATCACATGGATATCAAGGGTTCAATGCTTGTTCTGCTCATTTCCTACCTGCCTATCTATTGTAAAGCCCAGGACTCCCTGGACGTTCACGGACACTTGAACAAAAATACAGAGGAGAAAAAAAAGGCCACTCATACTGAATTACTGCCATGTTTACACACTGATAAGATTATAGAGGCGTGGTCATATTAGAGGATACACTCCTTTTGTATTGTTGACACAGTACATATTTAAGAGTGTTACACACCCTCCCTTGTTTCCAATTTCATCCTGTTTTATCAAAAGGCCAATTCAGAATCCAAATAGTGGAGACGAGATATTAGCAATCTTCTTTATGCTCCTCTGTTAGAGAGGACAATAAAAACTGCCGGTATGTGTTATGGTGAGGATTAGACGGCTTTGATTACACTAAGACGCTATTATATTGCCGTAAACAATGAACTCAGAATAGCTTGTCCTCATTAAGCGTTGGGTAACAACAGCACCAAATAAGGCTCTGCAGTTACACATGCTGTGGTACAAAAAAACGTCACTGTTTACGGTCTTTGAACAAATTAGGGGTTACGTCACCTAAGTTTCTCCCTCAGACCGAGCGAACACAGTCCGAGCTTTGCAGGATAACTGAAGTTAATCTGGGGGTATTGTACCACACCTTTTACACTACTGACTTCAGATATAACGTTTGACAGAACAATATTAAGATCTTCGAAGAAGAAAAAGGACAGAGGCTGCACACAGCCTAGCTCTGGTACACAACAACAAGTAGTTCATGGAGAGGGTTGCTTGGAAATCCCCAAGTGTTGTTGTTGGTTAGGGAGAGGGGCAAACTGTGAGGTCGCCTGGCTGGCACGCGTAGAGTCAGACGCAGGGATCACGGGATTGAGGATAGGGGCCAGAGGCCAGGGGCCAGGGGACAGAGCTCAGAGCAAGCCTGGCCTGGTTAGCCCTGGTCAGCGATCCAACAGAACACACTTCCTACTGGCTGCCGGTGACATCATCATTTTCTTCCCCCTTTTCACCTCCTCTTTTCAGTGAGAGGAGAGTTTTGTCCTTCCTCTCTCTCTCTCTCTCCCCCCACCACTATTGTTTTGTCTCTCTTCCCCTTTTTAGGGACCCCGTGCAGCTCATATGGCCACCCTAGTACGAGATGAGAAGAAACAGAGGGACAGAATGAGAAAGAAAAAGGAGAGGGACAGAAGTTTTAGTCACTGGTACAGTCATTATGAGCATCAGAACTATATAAGCCCATAATGCAGATAGGCTTAACCAAGCAGTTCTCTCTCCATGCTTCCCCTCGTTTTGATACTGTATCTCTTGTTGGAGCTGGCTGGAGGTTGGGCTGCGTGAGGCTAGTGTTCGTGTGCTGGTGTGGAAAGTGCACACTGTGTCTGTGACATTCACAGGACGTGGCATGTGCGCAGGGCTGCAGAGCCCACCCCCAGTGAACCCCCTCTGACACATCACACTCAGTTACCATTAATGTCCACCGTCAGTGTGGGCCCCCATGGGCCAGTGTGAGGTCCGCTGAGACAGGGCAGGAACACACACACACACACACACACACAAACACAAACACAGCTGCACACAAGCGCTCCTCAATCTAACAACCGACCAGTACTCCCTGGCTAAAACCATGTGTTATGGTGTGTTATTGTGTATAGAGCTTAAGTTGTATTGTTGCAAAACTTCCTTCATCACCAGCTGAACTTCACAAACATATTTGAAACCCAAGAATGAGGGAGACAGAGAAAAGGAGATACAGAGACAGGGACAGAGCAGGGTTAGACAGAGACAGACAGGGACAGAGACAGACAGGGACAGAAACAGGGACAGACAGGGACAGGGACAGACAAAGTCAGGGACAGAAACAGACAGACAGGTACAAACAGGGACAGATAGAGACAGACAGGGATGGACAGAGACCCGGACAGGGACAGACAGGGACAGACAGAGACAGGGAAAGACAGGGAAAAATAGATACAGAGACAGACAGAGAAATAGATTGATCTCTGTACCAGACAGGTGTCACTTATCTGGCGAGGCAGGGAGGAAGAGACTGAGAGATGGAGGGGGGAGGGGAAGAGTGAGTCAGCCAGCCAGCCTGCCTAGCAGCTCTGTTCTGTTCTGATCTGAGGCCTGGCCCAACAACCCACATCCCCCCGGTAACAGATTAGCCCTTAGTCGGATTAAGGAGGAGTCAGCGCTAGCTCCACGTAGGAGAGGTGAAATGTCGTCAGAGCACTGCAGGAGGAATCAAGGGGGCTGCGCTGCAGTGGATAGCGCAACACAAGACAGCTGGGGCCCAGGGAGCAGAACAGTGGGCCAGGGGCAGATGGCCAAGGCTCTGCTCCACTCCACAGGCACGACACGCCACAGCATGACACGCCACAGCACGACACAGGAAACAGTCAGTTAGTCAGTCAGTCCCTAGAAACCTCCACACAGGCATTACCCCCCCCCTCCACAGCCCCCGCTGCTCTGAGCATAATCGAACATTCTGCAGTGCATTTAAGGCACAAATCACAACAGAGCCGTGGGTGAAATGGTGCCTGTGCATGTTTGTGAACGTGTGCATGTGAATTTAGAGACCTCACTTGAACGACAGTGGGCAGGACTGCTGAGAAGGACAATTTAATTCACGAAACAGAAATCTCATTTACATAAGTATTCACACCCCTGAGTCAATACTTGTTAGAATCACCTTTGGCAGCGATTACAGGCAGTGAGTCTTTCTGGGTGAGTCTCTAAGAGCATTGCACACCTGGATTGTACAATATTTGCACATTATTCTTTGTAAAATTCTTCAAGCTCTCTCAAGTTGGTTGTGGATCATTGCTAGACAGCCATTTTCAAGT